>NW_024705160.1:0-1507 GCF_018977255.1 Callorhinchus milii
TTTTATTATTTACTTTTGTTATTTATTTATTTTTACCTACGTGACTTTACCGAAAAAACCAAAGAGTATAAGACCCAAAGAGTATGACTTCCTACAGTCACGAAAGCTTTTGGTTAATTATCTTAAGATTCGGCTTAGAGGTCGGGACGAATGACGTTGGGTAGCGTGGTTATGGTTCGCGGTAGGGCGAGCGTGGTGAGAGTCGTGGCCAGAGCTGGCGTTTCGCTGGTTCGTGTGGTTATGTGCCAAGGCGTTGATGACACTGGCGTCGTTTCACTCGCAGCGCTGGGAGGGAGGTGAACCCTCACCTGGTTCGACACCTGGGCAAACTGACATCTCCCATAACCACCAACCCACCCACCCGGTCCTCTGTCAGGGAGTGTGTGGAGTGCTTCCTGGCTTCGGCTGGAGTGGCGGGCTGGGAGGGAAACTGCAGCCGGAGGTGTGCGGACGAGGTGGTGACGGTGCAAGCTCTGGGTACTGCTGCTCCTCCCTCACCCATTGCCTTCGTCGTTCTCGCCTCGCCGACTGCAAATCTCTCCCCCTGCTGGGGATTTCCTAAATCTCTTCTCAGAGTCTCACACAGTTGACTATGCAAGCCGCCAGACTCCTCACCAGGGCCCATGAATATGACCACATCACCCCAACACTCGAATCTAACCTACAAACTCCAAAAGCATTCCCGGATCAACTCACCGTTTACTTTCAGGGCATCTTTGGTCATGTGGCTTCATTAGCTAAACCCGCACCACCACACACATTGCACACACCCTAAACACACACCGCACACATACCACACACACACACCACGTACATACACACCATACACACCACACACACCACACACACACACTGGACACACGACACATTGGTCTCTGCCTACCTCTCCACTCTCATCTCGCACCAACAACTAAAGCCCTTCTGTCAAAACCCTTGGTCAAATTTTCGATGAGCATGGTTGGAAAGTACGGTGCCAAAAAAGTTCAACATATCTACATACCCACACCCTTTCTCTGCTGGTGCCCTTCGGGTTTAGAATATCCTCTACGGTACTGAATGGCTGTTGTGGGAATTATTTTGGCACGCCACATCCAACTAGCCTTATTTTACCCTAAATCTGATTATAGGATCATATGAACATAGGCTCAATAACACGGGAATATTATGGATAAATCATACCTTGTACTCCACTGGTAGGTCCCTTACGTCGATGATCTCTATTTCAAACCGGCCTAGCAACAGCATTGCGCGAGATATCGAGTTCAAAACGAAGCCCTGCTCACGACAGATGCATCGCACCGCTCGGCGAGAGGGGTTGAGACGGCGTTGGCTGTGTTGCGGGCGCGTGTCATGCGACGCAGACCCGGCGGAGAGGGCCCTGCTGCTGTGCAGCTTCAAGCTGGAGAACGAGTGCACGGTGCGCTTCAGCCACAGCGAGGATCTCGCCAGCGGCCGCGCCGTGCTCAGGGTGCTCGCTCGCCAGGTGAGGGTGCCGCCCCAAAGAGGT
>NW_024705160.1:1537-66560 GCF_018977255.1 Callorhinchus milii
CGTAACCGTGCGAACCAAGGTTTGGCAGAAGACCCGACTACGTGGGCCATGGAGGTAGCGGTGGACTAGGCGAGCATATAAGAAGGTTCTCCATAGAGAATTGACTCAAAGGTAGCACGAGTGTACGGTGAAGGAACTCCAGAAAATCATTCTCGCCCTAAGTATCGAGAGCAACTGTCGCTCCTCGTTGGCTAACATATCCGACTTTTAGAGATGCAGTGCTGGCTTTCTTTTACCAGTAATGTGGTGAGGGACGGGTTGGGCTGACAGCTAAGGTTCTTTAACTGCCCACTATTGGGCGTGATTTACACCGGCCTCTGGTATTAAATATTCGGACCCGATTAGGTTGAAACAGATTACAAGTATTGGACCACGTAAAAATCCACTTCGATCGTGAGGTATCTCTTTCTATACATCAAGACAGCGTCTCTTCCAGAACAATGAGCAACATATGGCGCGCCCTCGATTCTGAGTCGTATCCAGGCTATTCAAGCTACCGAAGGACGTCGTAGCTATGCCCTTGCAGTACTGCCTCGCTAGGTTTCTTGGCTGTGTAAAGTAGACTGCTCCGCTCCCGGAGACTCCGACCAGCATCCAAGGAAATTCAAGCGGCCAAGACTCCCGGTACCTTTGTTTGATAGTTGGTAAGTAAGCGTCGGACTGAGATGCAGGCCGATTCGGCATCACTAGCTTCTTGAGTAGGGCGAATACGGGGTAGAACGACATTAATCTGTGTAACCCCAGTCCACCTGAAAAAGGAGTCTTAGAGCAACGTATAATTCCGGGAATCGGTGCGTTAGAGGTCCCTCGGCAGCCGGGTTCACGTTTCAACAATGAATGAGAATAGGACCACGTTTAGGAAATACGGGTATACGAGTTAAGTCTCGGTGTCTTAATCCCACGTCCCTAATTCATTGGGTGAAAAGTACTACAAGTCGGTTCTGCATGATTCAGTACTATTGCTCAACAGATCATCCGGCCTCCTCTATATTAAGTAGCTCCAAGAAAAGAAACAAGAAATCGAAGTGCTATCGCTACCGGGGTCGATTAATACCGGCACCTGATAGGGAAAAGAGCATAGGCCTGCCGCTCACAAGATGAGTTCTGTTGTGTCGGAGTGGTATTAGCAGTGAAAGTCACCCCTAACTAAGGGGGGAAGGTCCGCCGAAAACAGAACGTGGCCATTCCGACATACATGCATTATCTCACGTGCCAGTCGAAAGACGAAATAGTCCAAGGTGTGTGTTCTCTTGTGGATCATCTCGAGGCTTAGTATGTATCGCACTTAGACGCTCGGATGTGCGGGGGTGCGATACGCAGCACTTACAGGATACAATAAACGTTAGTGTTGTAGCCATTGAGATTCTACCTCTATGTAGCGAAGATATTGGAGCATATGGCTGGAATCTTATAAACGCTGCTCCACATTGTCCCTACATCGAACTGTTGGAGATGTGTTACTGCGGGATCTAGTCTGAGTGGGACAACGTATGGTACCGATGCATAAACACTGTCCCCTCGAGGCATCACAGCGCGTCAGTCGTCCTACTGCCGCCACCTCGTAAGACGGCCCCCAAAGAATGAGATCGAGCTAACCTTAGACCAGTGAAGCTAGGCGGGCTATAGTAAGATTGAAACAGAGTTTTCCCTAGCCCTAGCAGTTATATGCCACTTAAAAGAAGAGTGACAACAGGCCGACTGAGAATCGCGCCTGGATCTTAAACATCTTTTAATGTCTATAGGCCTCATTTAGTACAAACTAGCGCCAAGGTAGCAAATCCAGCACCCGGATCCCGAGATAATCCTTGCATTATGTACGGAGGACCGGAGCTGGATGGATAAAGAAATCAGCCTACTGGGTACGACCCCGACAATAAACTTGCGTCTCGATCCAACCCTCATTGGGGTGACAGGTGGTGGGGTGATTAGGTGCATAGCGAATTACTCGATTTAGAAACATGTATGCAGCCTTTATTTGAAATGGGATAATGGCTATTTGCAATATTCAAGCGTGGAAGGGGAGCAGGCTATAGAGTAACGTTCCGAAAAATCTAGACCAGGCTTTTCCATGACGGCGCCCTCTCCGGGAGGTTAGTCGATACGCCCATGACATCAGTTGACTGAATGTCGCGCTTCAACGGTAAAATACACGACGGTACCTGAGACCCACTCAGACCTATAACTTTGGCGCCAAATTCAGGGGGATGGTACTCCCGCGAAGATTAAAGTCTGTCGTCACTAGAGCTTTATCAACTCCACAATAGTACCCATCGGCATGAGTTCAGCCTAAAGTATACAAGGTAAAAAATTGGCTCGCCGGATTCTTGCGTAGGGAATCATCTCTGTATTTGTTGATGAAATGAAAATATTTTGTCCGTGGAGAGACGCAACTCAGTGGTCCTGTAACGGTCTAAGGTCAGAGGTGACGACATGCCAACGCGCTCAGGTTGGCCAATATAACTGAGGGTACAGATATTAACGTTTGTTCGTTTGTGCCAACGAAGATGGATTATTGGCTGGGAACTTTGATGCTGATGCGACGGCGGAGTCTACTGCAAAGCTGCCAGAGGGATTACGGTAACCGAACCATTGGCGGATCGGCTTCTAGCGAATTCGCTCGTGGATTCCATTACGAAATATCAGAAGATAATTGCGTTGTGTCTTCTACATAGGGAAATGGCCCAGCCCGTCCCGTGTATAGAAGGGCCATAATTGAGCTCTAACCACTGAAGTGGTCCACAAGGTAAAATCTTCGTCTCTCCGTTACAGCCCTATCACGCCTGCATCACCAGCCAGCAAAGCATATTTACCTACCTGCCAAACCCTGGTAAGGGAGAGTCTCTCGACACAGCAATAACCCCGAATTTCGAAATGCCGAGACGCCTCGGGAGGTCTTAGAACTTCGTTTCAGCAAAACGGAGTAGTTGAGGCACTGCTCGCTAAGGGTTATTGCCTGGCAGACGATCGCTAACTCGTTCAATCACTGAGGCCGACGAGAGCTAAGGCAATATTCTGGTATTATTAATCAGTCTTCCGTCAGGCGCAGACCGCTCGGGGAAATCCGTAACTTGCGATCCTATTATCGAACTTCTTTTAGTATTTTTTTCTAAAGCTTGTGCACAATACGCCAACTCAAGATGGGACGTACAAGGCTCGTGGTCTTTTCTAGTGATGGCACATTTGTACTACAGTCTTCGGCGATTTATGGACCTGTTGATACTGTAACCGGAGAGCGTGCGACTGACGAGGGGAGCTTAGCACAGTTCTACGTCTCGATCGATAAGGGGGAAGCCATAGTCAGTCGCTATGATAAGCAGCTCGCGCCATTTGTTGTAATTCCCATGTGTAAAGTCGGTGAAACGGCCACTAGGGACACCGATTGCCAACCTCCTGCTCATAGCGTGGGTCCGGGGTCATCAGTCACACCCGGCGTGACTTCGTTAGTGGGCCCGGCCGCAATTGGACCGCGGACGCTAATGCTGAGCGCAATTCCTTTTATCAAACTCTGTTTGACAATATTTCTGGAGCTTAACGAGCCATTTGGATGGAACTCCTCGAGTTCTGAAAGGCTAATAGGCCACCACACCCAGGCAAAATAAGCAATCGTTACCGGGCATGGGGGAATTCTACCATTAATAACGGGTGGCGTATGGACGCCCTGGCTCCGGACCATGATAAAAATGCCTCAAATGGTATTCTTTAGTGGAAGTTGCCTCTCGGCCGGTCACGGTTACAACGGATGTCTACTGCTCATTAATACAATGGTAATTCTCCGCACCGGGCGCAGCTCGAAACCGCAGATAGTCCTGGAACGTATCACTAAGCAGTAGTATGAGCTCGACAGTAGAGTAAATCGGCCGGTACAGCGCTATTCAATTTCGTCGCAGTGGTATTTCCTTCAGTAGATAGATGGGCCGACATTGATGAATAGGCTCCACAAAAGAAATGGTGTCGCACACCCCGGGTAAGCAGGCGTCCATGCTACTGGGCTAACGGCGAGCACTCAATTGCATCGTGATGCTAGACTCATTATTTCCACATCCGTGGCTAGATTCCACTGTATGTCCGGGAGTGAGAGAGCCCAAGTAAGCTAGATTGGACAAAAATTACAGCTAGCGGGCAGTCGCTGCGCGGGAATAAGGCAAGCTAGGCTGCTCATGTTCGATGCCGTAGGTGGGCTCCAACCCGACGCAAGGGAGTGGTGTGTGCCTAGTCCGTTCCAACGGTGCGTAGCACCGACTAGCTGTAGGCGTGCTTCTCGCAATACCTGGTGGTTAGTGGTGACTTACTTTGAGGTACCACTCCACTGCCGGTAAACCGAATATCCAAATAATTGAGGAACGGATTTTAGCTGACTGATATGCGGCACGTCACGCGTCGACTTTATTACCAGAAATCTACAATAGGGAGGCTGTCCGGTCTCCAGGCGGGTTGGGTGATTAGCCTTGTATCTCAACGCCTCCTAATAACTTATAACTGTTGCGTATATAGAATATTTTGTTACGATTTATGAGCATAACATGAACAGCATTTTCCATCAGCCCAGGCCGAAATATTGACAAATGGAGTGTTGAGGTCTGGGGATTGTGTTTTAAGCCATGCTTTAGCGGCAGCCGCCAGCGTCGGGTACGTCGTTGTGTCAGCATTAACTACCGTTGATGCATACTTGGCCGACAGAAGTGCTGAACCTGCGATAGCAGCGGCATGCATAGCATGGGTGAGAATATATTGCCTGGCTATTTAGGGAGATAAGCCGAATTTTACTTGCCTGGAGTTTGAAATCCCATCTTTGCTCTTTGATATCGGCAAGACCGTTCTTTAAGCAGTCGGCCGTAACGCTTAGCACCCAATCGTATCGTCTACATATTATACGGAGTACAGGCCTACATCGGGGTCTGGTAGCGATTTGGCAAATCTCTACTATCTATGCCCGGCCGATGATTGGAGTTTGGTCACAATACTTTACCAACTTACTCCTTCAAATATTCAAAGTGATGGTGGGTGACGGGAGCCGTAACGTATTAAGCATGCGCCGCCATTTAGTTTCGGACTATACCTGCAGAATCGCGAATGCTTTGTCGGCAAGGGTAGGATAATGCTTTTAGTCTCTGCTTCAAAAAACGGAGGAGTATTGCCCCGGATATCAGTGTGACCACTACCAAGACGACGTAATTTGGGCCAAACACGGCGAAGTGAGTAGTTTTGCGGGTTCACTCATCCGTCGGTGAGGCCTATCGGGGAGGGAGTACATGCCGCGTTAATGGTGCTCCCTTGTCCCGGCCACTATGATCCCCACATGAATGCCGTTGGGCGTCTGAGATAAGGCTGATATACAAATATGGTGATGTGTAGCTGTGTACGTGGGAAGAAGATTGTAAAATTTTGATTGCTAACTCCATTGCCCATACAAACAAGTTATCGCTAAGAGGGCATCGCAATAGCTCCTTCAATGGGGGAACACGACCAGAAAAAGAACTCCCCTCTCCCACTCTGGGTGTCCGAGATCGGCCGGCGCAGACAGTACCTGATCTATCCCAAGGCTTTTCATGAATCTAAATCTTCCGCTGACACCTGAGCGCCTCTGGGAGCTAGCAGTATATAACCGCATCCTAAATATTGGCTCCACCGACCAATAGTAAACTAAGATTTGTCGACCAGAATTACTGGGTCTGTCCATAAAGGATGCATCTTCCTCCCTGAAGTTTTCCAAAAAATCTATGCAGCCAAGCGTAGTTTCGTCACGAAACTAGCCGTGGAGCAGTTTTTGACGGATGGGAACATATGCTGCTGACGGTATCAATTACTTAGAGATACGAGATAAACCGTAAATAGGGTGGTATACGTTCAGTGGGTTTCCACTTAGAGGGACCCCAAAAAAGGGACTCTATGATCAAACCTCCTATAGGAGCGCTTTAGTATGGGTCTCCTCGCCCGATGAGCCGCTCAAGCGCGGTTGGTGACATTGTTGAAGCACCTACGGCCGACTGGACATTGGGTAGGCTTTTGGTCTGAGGCTCGCGGTTAATCCGTCCTCAACCCGTCCAGTACTAGGGAGCCATACGTCTACACCTCTGGTCGCTCCCCACAAGTTCGCTCCCATGATGCCTTTTCTAACTAGGGATCAGGCTACATTCGGACGGTTCGGTAGTTCGGAAAGACAAGGTTTTCCGGTGACACGTTTTGATCTCCAACACACAAAGCGTACTAAGGAGCTGTTGTACTACAACTTCTAGTAGACAAGGAACAGGACATCTGGTAGTCTTATAGAAAAGACGGACCGAGCGGGGGAGATTAAGAACGCGGTTGTCTGACCAATGGAAATGACAGCTGTGGCTCAGATTTATATCTGAATTGCTCGGGGGCTTAAATGCGAGAACGGTACCATGAAAATTAGGCGCGATATCAGCTCGAAGCCCGGATGGAAAAATATTCACCAAAACCTGATGGCAACGTACGTAGACCATTGCTGATACAATCGCGGACCACTGTCCACGAATACCAAGCTGTAGGGTATGGTCCTCGCCGGTCGACCTCCGGTCGCCAGCACTCTTTATTCAATTGCAGAGGCGGGGGCGTGTGCATAACTAAGTGAGGTTTAGCACGGCTGTGCGGTAGGACTGAAATACAGTATCAATGCGGGATCGGAGCCGATCAGTTCTTTAAAGTGGCCGTGACAAAGATCTAATCGCAAAGTCGGCTGATTAGCGTCATTTTACGTAAAGAAAGTATATGCATACTGAAGCGTGTTTTATAGGGCGTATAATCGGCGGGAACCGACAATATCGATCGGCAAACATTGAACGGCAGCAAATCCATAGCTACACTACCATAAGTTTCCCAAAATGGATGGAGAAGGAAGGTGATTTAACACCGGTCAGTCAGCAAAATATTCCGGTTCCGCACTAGTAGATTCGGAAGACCAGCTGCGAAGAAGCGATTAGAAATGAACGGGTGACTCTCTAGTAGGACCGGCGCCCATAAGCGTCTTCCCTAGACAAAGCGTGCCTTGCCCCCGTTACGTGATCTGGGATTGGTCATGTCCCCGAACTGCTAGTGTTCGATACGGGCTGCGAATGTCCGACTGGAGTGAAAGATATACGATGGACCACATACGCCGTCATTTACGATCTATTATTGATTCCACATATGGGTAGCTCAACGTGGAATCCAAAGGAGGAATAGAGGATATAAGCCACGTAATATTATCGCTCCAGTAGGGTCCCACCTTATTCAACGCGTAGGGAGTACAACAGGCCGTAAAAAGAGTCTTCTTGGGTTTCATGCGCGAATCGCGCTATCAGAGACTACCTGTGACTTTACTTCAGGCCCCGTCTAAAGTCAACTCTCGTGTGTACAGACCAAATAACCCCTACATCAGTTTAAAGCCTACGCGCTCGTCCGGCCGTTTTCATACTTCATATCTTGTTGACAATTATTGTATGAGGGGACTCACTGCGTATTTTGGCAGACTTAGCGCCTGACTGCCCTCAAGATAGATATACTGCGAAATAAGGCTCCCGTAACCCCTGAATCGCTCTAGAGAGCCATTTCATCACCTAGGATCATGATCCTCTCATCACGTACAGGCTCAAGGTATATAATTAGTTCACTGCTCCCCGGGGCACGCCAGTTACGAGGATGACTTCGGGGGCATGAATAGGGGGGTTATAGGTTATGTTACAGTAACCAGTGCGAACCTCTGTTGGTGTAGCTCCTTACTATGTCTATCCCTTCAGTGTTCCCTATTATCGGTAGAACCGACTTTTGGGTCTAAAGACAGCGGACCCTCTCAGCCCGTCCTGAGGAGATGAGCCGTATAGTGAGGTACAGATTCGAGAAGGGCATCTCCAACTCTAATGCCGATCAGGCGTGAACCTCACGTTGCCATACTCGACGGCAGTAATGAGCAAAGCCCCTATTGCCAAGTGGGTTAAGCATACTAAAACTATACTTACGGAAACAGCCGGCCGAACTGCCCACAGGTAGTCCCAGGAAGAAGGGTAGGTTGATGGTGGGCCGGATTCCCTACATAAAGGAGGAGTTTTTACGCAGGAATCTTTAAGTACGAGGGATGTTGAGTACCAGAACTTCTTCAGAACGTAATAAGAGCTGGTTGGGGCGAACTAGCTAATTGGCTGGGGATATCTGGTTAGCGGAACGGCGTGTCAATGCTTAGGCCTAATCCCGTTGGTAGGAAAATAATGATGTCTTTGGAGACCACCCTCATAGTCACGCAAATCGTGTAGGCTACATTCAATTCAGGCTGTTAGATTACGGACTCCTCTCTATAATTGCGACATAACGGTCTACAGCTGTATCGATGGTTAATGGGATATAACCGGCGGTGCTAATTATAAGATCAGATGAGTAACAATTACTGAACGTCTGACATCACTTTTGTGCGCACGCGAAAATCCTGGTGAATGCGATATGTAAATCAAAAATAGCGCGTAGCTCTGTGTCATCTCACCAGTGGCTCGAGTCATTGCCCAAGACGGGCCTCACGAAAGGGAACCCGCATGACGGTGATCGATAAGTCAACCAAACCGGCCCATTAACCACCGGAGCCAGACTGAAAACGCTGAGTGTTGGAGACTATTGTAGCAAAGAATGCCGCCTTGGTTAAACTATAGCTAGGTAGGTTATTTAGACATTACTAGTAAAGCGATGCCACATTCTGCGGCATTATCCAGAAGCGGTAACAGCGCACGGTCCATTTGACAGACAAGTAATTGTCCGTAGTCTATAGGCTGGCACTAAGTCAGCGGGTCGGGCAAATTGGTCGTATCAAGGAGTACTGTACGAGGATAACTTCGCCTGGAAACGGAAGAGGTGGCCTCGCTTCGTAGCGGAGTGGCGATCCAATAAAGCTTTAGGCGGACCGCGCATTGGGAGTGGGCCCACCGCGGCAGTTCCGGAACACACGAGCGGGCCTTGCTTATCTGCCCTGCTTACAATGAGAAGAAGTTCCGCGCCGGATTCCTTTGCAGGAAGACCAGCCGTATCCGGTATCGTACGTGGGAAAATTCTCATGTAGAGTTGTGTCGACGGGTAAAGCGATACTTAGTCCTTGTATGCTATTTACCGAAGTCGCTGTCGGGGACTGTAGGCGATGCACCAACGAAGGCACATTAGATCCCAGAAAAACAAACCTGAGACCATAAGTCGGATTCACCGCTCCGATTCGGAACGCGTCTGGGGGACAACTAATGAGGTAATAGTGCTCCTGCCCTACTCTAGCTTGACCCGTCTTGAGGCGGGACTCTCACACCCGCATGTCAGTGGGTTGAATTATGCTCTACAGCTTCTACATAAATCCCTCGCTTAAGACCGATTAACGTCTGTGGAGACGAATTACATAATCTATTGCTGATCTTCCGTCTAAGCTAGCGAAGGTACGAATGTACTAGCTTCCAGGCCGTTACTCAACAGAGTAGTCGCGGGCAACTTTCGGGTCCGGAGTTAGCCAATTACCTAAGAGCCGGCTAGGATATGAAGCCTACACCTGTGAGGCTACCATCCGGGGGAAGTATAACGAAGAGTGGTGCGGGTGTTCCGAGTCGCAGATTCCCAACCGGTCGGAAGCGTTACATCTGATAGGTTACAAGGGCACCTATACAAGGAAGAAGTTCTTGTGAGGCTTCACACTTGAACGTTCACGCATCCATTGTCTAATACCACTAGCTCTACCGACAGGACGGTGCTCTGTTGATTAACAAACTCTGGCGTAGACTGGCATCCATAAATTCATGGAAGGTCTCTGACTGGACTTTATGGGGAATTCAACAAAAAAACCGTCTATCGGGTCGTTTCTCACCCTAACGCCCGCGGGTGCAGAACGGACATTAATCAATGTTAATAACCCCTATGTAAAACGTCTTGTTTTTGTCGATTACATAGAGTTCTTAATTTCCCCGGTAGTGTAGTAACAGAAGAACTGAATCATCCGTAGAGTGTGAACGTGCCTTTCTCTTGATTGGCAAAGCATCCGCATTCAGCCGAGATATATGGAGAAGCAAGGGGGATCCGTTCCCCCGTGGCTGCGTAATGGGGGGCACGCCACGGCGTCCGTTATCTCGCAGTTGTCACCGGTGCCTAATGAGGAGCGTGGCGGTCGAGGGAATTAATAGCAGTTGGGTTTGCAGAAACTTTATTCCGGATTCAGCGCTAAATGATCTGCCCGAGCCACAAGACAGGTGTGAGGGTATGTTGCACCGCGGTAGTGGTGAATTCGTATCTTATATGACGGTGTGGTGTTGCCCATCGCGTGCAGGGACCCGCTTGTGCTCCGAGAGTTTCACATTAATGGATGCAAATTTGTTACGGCCCACGCCCCATAAACTCAAGATTGCCAAACTTGCGCGTCGACACCGTTCATGCGTATTCTTGCTAGAGCGACTCCGAAAGCTGCAGTTGAGGGTGTAAAAATGCTTCATCTTGCCAAGGCAAAGGACACGCTGGCAAACCTCAGCTGTACTAGGGGACTTCCCAAGAATAAATAAGCTTATGCTGTTGGCCTCAATCCGAGTGAAGGACTTCGCGAACACACCACTGGCAAGCCTATCCCCAGAATATGACACGTCGTAATTCGGGTAAGCCGACAGGGAGGCTGCATCCGCCCACCCGGCTCCATCGTCATCCCCTATCACACTGACCAGACCCTTACAGGCGATGAGTGGGTTCTGTCTTCTAGATACGATGAGGCCGTAATCACTATCTAAAACACGAAAGTTCCTGTCACCGGGTATCGTTAACAGATGGATAAGTTCCAGAAGTTTACCCTTTATTAGAGATTTCTGTAATGTCGTGGATCTACTCCCACGTGAATGATCGCCACGCGATGGCTCTATCATAAGTGCCGTGATTCGTAGAAGTGCGCCAGATAAATGGCTTCAGTGTGGAAGTAATATTTAGTTAAGTCCGATCTGCTGGAGCCCTTAAGAACCCGATACGCTGCTGGCTGCAACGCATACCGTGTCGAACGTGGCTTATGGCATGCGAGGGTCGCCTTCCTAATCGACTGAGAAACCCGCTAGAAGCTATCTCACAGCTCCATTTGGAAGGTCCACCACTGTGCCATGTGCGCGCCTATTATGGGTTATAACATGATCTGACATGAGTAGCCGAATATTGATTCAATCATTGACTCGGGGACATCACCTCTCTATGAGATTGAAGGTGCACACGTTGTCAACTGTTTCCTTTCAAGGGGAGGGCGCTTCGGGCTGATGGGGGTGGGTCTCGAAAGTAAGCTGAGAAAGTAAGGCAAATTCTGGTACAGTATGGTAAGGATCCGCAGACACGGAGCATCCCTTTAGAGGATGATTTTGGTGATCCTCGACTCGCTAATGAATTGAAGTTAAGGACCGACAGGCAGCATGCCGTTGACGGGTAACCCTGTGGTCTTACTGCCGTGATAGACGCTTTAGTTCCTTCTGCAAACAAGACTGCTACTGTCGTCTCCGAGTTACGAACTACACTCAGGGTCTGAGGTGTTATGTGCACGTGCTTGACTTTGTGCGGGAGCATGTGAGGGGGCCCCCGTAGGAACCTCTAACTCAGGGATGCCGCACTCGCTCGTCACAGCAACATAGGTGTACGGAACCCTTTGTGAGCACACGAAAGCTTCCCTTTGCGTCCTTCTTAGAATAAATGCCCTGGCTATACCACCGAAATGATAACTATTGCGACGAGCTCCCCTCGGAATGGAGCGTTCGTTTCAACCGGATTATCTCTTAGGTTTGCTTACATGTATCCAGGAAATACGAACATAGTCCAAGCAACATACCCATTCGTTATACACTCATTGATGGTAGGCCGGGGTAGGTAGCATCCATTCAGCCATCGCGTGAGTTGGAATAACGTTGAGACGCTTGTCAACACTCCCGGGCACTAGACTTTTGAATGAGGACTAACGTACTGGCACTGTGGCTCAAGTTTCTTTTCGACATACTAAGGCGAGCAAGCTTTGTTGGTTTTCAGAGCTAGCTGAATAATATGCTCCTATGAGGCTCTGTCCGTTATAGCATGAATATAAGCGCGCAGGCGGGCATGTGGCAGACCGAAATCCACCACCATGGTCCGTGGTCGGTGGCGCGGAAGACTTTTCCGACCCAAGTGCTTTAAACTCCCAGAAGTACGAGCACGAGCAAATTAGCTCTACCAGTAGAGATACCAGCCGCGCATAAGCCACTCTCCACACCAGAAAACGCGATGTTTTCCTACCTCAGCAAGACGGAAGATCGAATGGTATCCGGGCGCACCTACGATGTGGCTAGCCGTTTTGTACTGAGACACGCCATGGCTATGCCGGCCGAACGGGTATGTACAACAGCGTAGTAGCCTCTCTCTGCGGGAGAGAGCACGCGTGCTCAATGTTACTTATGGGAAGGTTCGTCCGAGGGTACGGTCGCAGTATTCGGGTTCTCTTCTTGCCAACCACTGCAGTAACGGGGCGTTTTAAGGTCGAGACCGCCATCACGCGCATCTAGAGCTTACAAGTGCAAACACCAGGGTTTCCTCCTACACAGAGGTGAATCACCATATTGTGTGTCAGGTCCGGGATAGTCATCTGATCGGAAAGTTTCGCCCGACCGGCGTTGTCTGCGTATATTCCGTCGCGCCAGAATATCTGTACCCAGGCTAGTAATGGCCGCGCCTCACTCCCGCTAAAATAATTAGAATTGGACGCTTAGATGGCAGGCGGACGAATGCTCTAACATGACAGCCGGTGGTGCGGCCAAGACAGTGATAGTGCCAATTAAGGCCAAGGTTCGTTGCGGCCCAGTCCCTTGGTGACAACCACGCACTGTTTCATAGGCGCCGTGCCTTCCAGCGTAAGAAGGCGTAGTTTAAACAGAAGACCGTTAATACGATAAACTACCGCGCCTGGCCAGGCTGGCCGCGGACTCCGGTCTGTCACACACGAGCTAATTTACACTATGAGAACAGGGCAATAGCCGGGATTCATTTGTACTCATCGAAATTGAACTTATTTATCCACCCTAAGGAAAAAACAAGGGACTTAAATTCCTCCTAGCCAGACGTCAAGGCCAGGGATCACTTTGTAGGTTTCCCCCACGACGCAGGTGACCCTCGGCGTATCAACAAATGAAGTAGGATCTCTTAGTGCCGCAAACTCGTAGCTTCGAACATGGATCGAGACGCATGTCTATCTTATTCGGTGGGGCCAGAGCCCACGTTCCTTACGCCTGCGCCTTTCATCGTCCCTCAAGTGAGAGGTTGACACTAGACTCTAGGACATCGTACCATGTAGAAGACCTTCTACAGTCAATGGGCTGACGGTTCATAATCAACTCGCCGACAAATCGCTCGTAGCCCGATACATCTAGAATCCGATCGTCAAATAATGGGGAGTGACGACAACTGAGTCCCGGTTAGCAACTGCCGTAAAAAGCTGGATTCCTCTGATACGTGAACTCGCTCCGTCGTGTGGCAATATCCCCGAAACCGAGCTCCCGGGGTAACACAGGTCAGAATGCGAGGTTATTATTGCTCCTCGAGTTCGTGTCATTGGTTATTGCCCCCTACGGTGGAATATGGCGCAACGGTTCCGTATACGTAAAACCACTTGAATCGTGATCTCCAGGTAACATCTGTCTTACCAAGTTCACACGTCAACGACCAGACTACAGGTGATGAAGAGCGTGGCGTCGTAGCCCGCGCCTCTAGATAGATGGGACGTGAATGTGAGTCCACACTACGCTACTATACTCTTGACTACTTTAGGCGAGATACTGCAAAAAGCTTGCCTGCTAATACATAACACTGTGGGTTGCTCGTGCTGTAAGGCTACGAACATTCGTGGCAGTTAAGGACAGACTGGACAACCAGGGCCTGCTCGCAGTGCTCTAGATGCAAGACACGCAACGTGAACGGGGGTACAAGCCAATCTCACGTTGTCGAAGGAGCACCCTAAGTTACCTGGGCAGTTGCTAGGCCGAGAAATGGTCGTTCCGTAGTTGTGAGGCCAAATGACTATTAGCCCGAGCCAAATGTTTTTTCATAGACCCACAGCACCTTTATCCGGGCTCAAGACCACAGATGGAAAAGGATTGTAGAGTCCGCAGGTAAAAGCGTTAAGGTCTGCTAATAGACAGTCTCGAAACCTGTGCTCCCTACCATCTTCTACGTCACGTAGTGTAATACGGGTATTTACATAGTTGAGCGTAACTTCCTGCGTATGTCTGCAACGTAGCCTTCTATGGTGTTCACAGCGGTACACAACATTATCGACAGTAACAAGTAATTTCACATGAGGAGTTCTGGTCATCAGCGCTAAGAGGGCACGTAGAGACCCGTGGGACCGTCTTCAAGGAAGGACAATGGCGCTATCATTTCTGGAGGAGGCAGCCAATATAATCTGCGATACATGCTGAGGCGCATGTAATTGATGTTTGGGTTAATGAAAGACCGTTCCTAAGTGACGGACAATCTTTGAAGGATAAACCCTAGGGTCTGTGGTCCCTAGCTTTATCTAAGAAGTATCACGTCGACTCCCTGGGATCACGGAAAGGAGGGGGCAGGAATAATAAGCGCGGTATACTTCACCTTAAACCCAGAGGAGGCGTAATGACGTTGCCCGTTGTAGTAATAAAGCCACCGAATTATCTGTATGGAAATTTGCAGTTCGAAGTTGCATCATCACTCGGTGGCCAAACTCAAGAGGTTAAACACGTCATGACATCTTACACGCAACTTCACGAATCAGCTTAGTAAGTTTGCACAAAAATCCAGGCAAAAAACGTCCCGATTATAGGGGCCTATGCTGTCACCACCGCAGCCAATGTGGATCGACATATGTTGTGTGCGTTAGGGAAGGTAAATTTGGTTTAATTGGCGTGTAAGATGTAGTGTGGCAGCATGACCTGCAGTACTGGTACGATACATCCTAGATCTAAGTCCCAGCGTGTGCGCTACCGCCCTGTATTGAATTCCTATCGGGGTCATGACTATCTCTCTAGTGTGCTGCCCACGTCTTTCACATTTCGTTTGGGCAATCTTACCTCCTGTACTATGAACTCAACAACACACGAACCTGTGCTAATTGTCTCTGTGATTTAGCGGTTGAGGCTTGAAGGACATCATCAGAGAGATACAAGAGCAAGCCTAACTGGATTTTTATCAGTGAGCCTACTGCGCGATAGTCCATTCCCGCGTGGTGATCACGAAGACACACATTCCTAGTCCTAGTCTTCAGGTATTCGTCAACGAAATGACACCTGTTAGCGTGCCGAATCACTATTAGACAGGTCAAAATGTCAGGTCGTTGACTCCCATGAGAAAATAGCTACAAGTTATTTAGTGGGAAACTTTATAAATTGCCAGCGTACCGTACCGAATGAATTGAAAGATGCCAGTGAAACATCGCAGAGCTACAGATCTGAGCGTGGCCGATCGCTGAGGCGGGGGCCCCGCGCGGATTATCTCGTAGAGTCTGCGCTCAAACCTACGGCCACGGGACAGTGCCAGGAGGGGGGGGCTAGACTCGCCGGTAGTCGGCCACTGTTGCCTACACAACATTATTTATCATCACTCACCCTACCCGTAGCTATGATAGGGGAGAAGAGCGCGGTACAACAGCTATCAGACGTGCCCGAGATATACAGCCGGATAATCCTAACACATAACTCAAAATGGGGATTAACACAAAAGCGAACGGACACAATGTAACTTGTTTCTTGTCCAGGCTGCCTTATAACGTTGGTGCTTAACATCTCACCCAAACAAGTCGGGCCCGTGGCGTAGGCGCCTAAGACTCGAAGATGCGTTAGAAGCCTAGTTCATGCATTGAGTGTTGTTCGATTTCATTCTAAGGGTTGGCTGAATTATATGAGACCGCAAATGACCCCAAGCTTCCTCCTTTCATATATCTAGGCTCGATTGGCGAGGAAATGACCCACAAACACTTATGGGATGGCTAGATCATACCACACGATATTCTAAAGGGCTTAGGTTGATCATTACGCAAAGTATATTTTGTCCTTGTCGGTGGCAACAAATAGGGGGTCATCGAAGGCAAGCTTAAAGCTCTACCGACATAAGACATTCGGTTTGGCCGTTGAGATGCGTGCCAAGCAGGCATCCTGTCCTTCACTGCAGGATTGCCCTAACTAACAACCCCCGCGTTTGTTCGGAATGAGAAGCACTGTGCCAACACCGGGACAACTGGCAAGTCACTGGTCGCAGGATCTAAAACACCTGACCGTCCAAGGGCGTCATGCCGAGGGTCCGTTTTCCCGGGGTTCGAAAGGATATGAAGCTAACTTTACTAGTGGCTTAACATTCTTAAATGGCTAAGAGTGCAGAATCACGTTACCAGTATGTGCTTTTCGGAGAAGGTGTTACGCTCATCCGTGCCTGCGAAAACCGCCGTAGAAACTACAACGCTTACCAGAGGGTAAGAGCTGGCCTCTCGGTCTGGCGACTCATAGCACCAAGAACTTGCCGGCAGTAGGTTCTATCGTCGCTGCCTTTAGCTCGGACTATTAGTCCTGCCCAGGCGCCCTAAGGGTAAGTGTTGTAGAATTGGCCGTCTATAGTACGTGTCAGTCCGAACGGCCTATATTCTATCGGTTCTCCCCAGGGCATCGCCAACTTTAATGACCAACGACAACCACAGGATGGTAGTAGAGTAAGACGACTCCCGATCCTTCGTCGATAGGTATACTATGGGCAAAGCGAATTGCGGCATGAAGGCCAAGCGCATGTACGTCAGAGGTATCTATTGGTCTAAGCAGATATAGTGATTCCCCCGATCATTACATGACGCCGTGAGATCGGGTGCTTAAAGATGGCACCGTTTATAGCCCGCGTGTCTGCACCTGTGATGTCGATCCAGGCCCAGAGTTACGTAGTTTCAATACACATTCCAATGGACCTAGGGGAGTATGGCGAAAAAATCTATCGCCTTTAGTACGCCTAAGTCCTAGAGGAGTACAATTTTTAAGCTCCCCTAGGACAATCCGTTCCAGTTGTGGGATAGAAAAGAGACTCTCCATGGGAATGGGTCGATTGTGGAACCTCCCATTTAAACCTGTGGTAATGTGTACCGCTATAGTTTAAGGGTTTTGCTTATGCCTATCGATAGTCTTACTATACGCAGCGACTCCTACTAAACGTACGCCAGGTGAGTAATGGCGTGGGCATAGCTCCGCGGAATTGCGCCCAGGCAAGGAACGTGACGGAGGACATGGGCTGCACTAACTCATAAAAACGAGCTGTCACGCGTGCCCATTACAAGTGTATCAACGGGAAGTGTGAGCATAGATGGTATAAGGGGCGCACGAGGGATTAGAGGATTCTTTGGTCTGTAGCATTTAAAAACTATAAGTTTTCGGCACTCTGCGGGGGGCGTACGAGTGTTGACTACTTGGTCGGGCTAGCTATATCCGAAGGGTAATACCCGTCTTTGGGCCGTATTTACGTCATCTACAGACTTACCTCTTTATCGTTGGCGTCGAATAGGGTAGTCCTTCCGGCAACGATGTTTGTCCCCCTCTTCGCCAGCGAGTGTTCCCGCCTCTTCCGTCTCCCGGATGTGGTGCTGACAAAAGGTCTAGACGGGGCCGGGCGGACCTTAGCTATCCAGTTTCCGTTTAGTTTACGATAATTCTCATTTCTGGCAAATCGGTCAGACCCGCAGACATACTCGTGACCTAAAGGCGCCGGTGTTTGAGAGAGGTCTGTCAAGACCGCAGAGAAAGCTAACCACATGCCGGGAACAGACATCTAATTCGCGAACGTGGGAATGTATTATAAATATCCCTTGAGACGTCCTACGGTCTCGTTGTTACCTGGGGGGACTCGAACCTAAAAGTCCACCCGGGTCCAGACTTGTTGACGAGCGTATGTGCACGCAAGTAGATTAGCATCATGAGATTTTCATGAAGCAAATTAGGAGACCCGTCCCCGCAGCACCAAGCCCGGCGTGGTTGGGCTGTCAGCCAACAACCTGCAAGCAAATTGAGGGTCACTAACAGAACACGGCTTCTCCCTCAGTTGACACAAAACCCCCGTGTAATCAAGGCCTTAGATATCATGCACATGCAGCCGTTAGTTAAGGTAGCTGCATCACATGGAAGGGTGACGCGTCAATCGTTGTCTCGGCCCATCTTCTTGGTAGGAGAATGCAGGTCTATCAATTAAGAAACGGCGTCCATTACCTGCGGGTCGGATGATGCACCAGATTCAAAGCTTTACTGTGACTAAATCCGTTGGATGCGCTGCCCTCTCACAGATACCGGGGCCAGAACCCTTTGCTTCTTGTAAGCTGTACTCTGAAGTTCATGTAACTAACGACATCCGCGATAGATTAAGTATACTCTATCGCTGTTAAACAATAAAATCTGATCTATGACTTTACAAAATGCTGAGATACAGTAAAGGATGGTCTGTTGCCCGTCCCTTTCTTTATGTTCGGCTGTGGTACGTGTCGTTTATCCGGGGCAGTCTTCGACAGAAGGCACATAACCATGATCTATGGCGTGACGGTTCCTAGGCCCTATGTACGTTCTATCGAATATGTGGTCGGGCAAAATTCTGTCAGTAATGTCAAGGCAGGTGGCTGAATGTAAAAACAAGCGCAAGTCGTTAGACGGCGAAAGCTCTCTCGTACGTGTAGATAGGGGCGAATTAATCCCGGCTTGCAACAGCCTACCCACTGAGGTGTATGAACCTGGAGATCAAGGACCGACTAGAGATTTTGCGGCGCGAGGCGACCCTGGGCATGGTTACACTTGCCGAAATAGGGGCGGTTTCGGCTTGGGGCCGTTCCAAGTGGAAAATGCATGAGACATAAGACAGCAACTTTTGTACCATTTCGCGTGAATTATTCTTTCTTAGCTTGGGCTCTCGATGAACACCATCGATGTTGGTATCATGAAGGCCGTACCGAACACATCGGCATGCTGTATCATCGTCACGGAATTTAAGAGCCGAGTAACCCAGGTAATTTCTAGAAAGAGTGTAGGCGGTAGAATCGCAATGGCAGTGTATTTCAGGAGGCTAAAGCATCATTGCCTGTTCTGAAGGCTATAGAAAAATCCACGCTCTAAGGATAATATAACTGGTTTTCGTGGACCTGTTAGGGTATCCTGAGACTCCACCTGTGAACTTAAATGGACTCGCCGGTATTGACCAAATGGCCTGCAGCGATGAGTAGGCGAGAATATTTAATTATCTAAAACTTGACAAGAAGCCAGGCAATAACTGGTGCATGAAAAGAGGGTTATGTGCTTAAGCTTTTCTGCTAAACGTTTGACGCTGCCCTTAACGTGATGCCCCCTTTCCCTTAACTTCGTATCACAAGCTCAAATAGTTGCGGTCGGAACAGGATCAACAGTTATTTGATTGCAGTGCTCTAAAGCCGCTAAGTAGCGGGAAGCAGCAAACCTCAGATTCGCTCAAGTAACAACAACAGAACCATTGGCGGACGAACATTTTTACTGGACATCGACGTTAGGACCCGATATCCAGACCCTCGGAAATGGAAGCGTGCAAATAGTAAACACCAATGGAAGACGACAAGGGGCTTACCGTAGTCATTCCGCTCATTGGTTAGTTGTACCTTACTTGCAATGCACACTTGGTCCCATCCACGGCCACTAAGGCCCATGCGGATGGCCCACTTTTGGTGCGAAATTTCATGTGCATCTAGTGCTGAAGTCGTGTTTATGGGAATCGCAAGCGTCCTAGAATAGACCTCTAGCTAACGCGGGAGAGGGCATTCCAAGGCCTAGACCCGCGCTGAGAGGACGTTGCGTCCGCTAATGACATTTTGACCTATATCTACCAATATTCTTATTCCTCCGGTACTGTGTTCAACCAGCGAACATATTTCTACTCGGCAGAAGCTTGCCGCTTCTACCGACGGTGCGCGGTAAAAAGTACCATAGACAACATGGTACATCATTATACTATATACATCCTCGTCGGTCCGGAGCCGTGCTGACAGGGTATATGTTGGCCTTACATTGTTGTGACCACGTCTTTTATGTGAAGTAGTTCCGGAATCCTCTAGCGTAAGGGGGTATTATACGTGTTCTAATTAGTCACAGACACGGCCTGCGTGCGGGGGGCACCGGCGATCATCTTCCTGGCTCGCGAAACGCTTTTGTGAATAGGGTAGATTACTTCATATGATGACGAGCATATAGTATGCTTGCGATCAACAATTTCCAGCTTACCCAAAGTCTAATAGGCCATGGGTCTACCAAAGGTATTCTCCGCCAAATGCGTAGGTAAACGGGAGCTAACAATGTTCGGCTGCACCATCAATAAACCTCATCAGGTATCAACAGTAGTGTCTTACCCATACAGTTAATAAATGCACGGTCCAGACTCATTAAGTATGGGCGGACGAGAGTAGAGGGTGTACCGCTTTCACAGCTAGGCGCATACGTAAGCCGACCAGATTTGAGCCCATCAGGAATAGTGTCCGGCCTGAGGGGAACGTTATCGACCCGTTCAAGCAGTCCTCTCAACGATGCATATAACAACAAAACCACCGGTTATCCCCGACTCTCTTCAGGAGATGGAATAACAACACCCTGAAGATTAAATTGAAACGCGGGTATCATGCTAGGGTCTCACATGGGGCATTGTAGGAGGGATCCCGAGCTAACGGACTTAACATGAGCCAGTAGCGGTGTAGTGAGATGGGACGTGACAGCCCCCTTCAACGGTTATATGGACAGCATGGGTACTGGAGTGAATTACTTTTGGCGAGAACGAGACGCAGCTACACGCGGCGTGGTCGGCTGCACACCGTACGAAGATACCTAGAGCACCATAACTGGGTGGCTTTCGCTAGCAACAACAACGTATGCGACCTAGCTCAGGGGATGATGCTTTCGGCTACTTTCATGAACGATGCGGCAATCGAGAACAGAATCGGGGAATATGAACCGCTCTCCGGTCGGTAAGGTCGCGGTTGGCACTCGTAAACAATATGTCCCTACTACTACTAGGGAGCAGTGAAAAGAGCTAACCAATGTTGCGAGTTCCAACAATAGAATGGACTCGAAGCGCGCTCGGTACAGATTGGCGGAGAACAAGGTGCACAGGGGAGCCATTGTAAGTGGCAACTGCCAAATTCCGGACCGGCTGGATGGGGAAGTGACTAAAGAATGTATGCGATAAGTCTTAAATTATCTCGTGAGCGCAGTGTGGTAGTAGTCTGTGCTTACCGTCCCTGACGTGATACGAACCGTGTGCTCTTTTACCCCACATGCCACCTAATCTCTCCTTCCTCGTTTATGTGTGTTCTAGACATGTACTTAATAGTGCTGCACGATATCAAGGTGGACATTTAGTAAAGTATGTCGCCCGATTACTGGGTGGAGGCCTCGGATCGATGAGACTGGTTCTTGGAGGCGGAAGTATTAAAATGCTAGGGTGGACTGCATAACGCTCGGCACTACCCAATATTACCACTTATAACCTTACAAGTATTCGACTCTGACTTTGATAGAATATCAAAGTCGTGAGTCACTGAATATTTTACGGGCCTTCTAGGATGTACCTTAGCCAAACGAGGCTTCCCTGTCAACAGATCTAATACGAGTCGAAATCACCCTTACTGCCTTTTACGCATTGCCTACCCGGACAACCAATGGACAACCGTATGAGGTTGGGATACCAGCACAGGTCTAAGCCAAGGATAAACGGTTTGCAAATGTGGAACGTCCAACTTCTTCGTAGTCACCCTTTAAATCGCTAGGTCTCGGCTCGAGTCAAAATCATTGTTCCCAAGTTCAACACCCTCACATCGGGTAGAAACGGGAGATTATGCCCCACCCGATGGCATGGCAGACTCTAACCGAACTGATGCTTGACGATACACACATTCTGGCGCTGTCCCATGAGTACATAGCTCGGGTCAACGCGCATGCAACCTCGAATTTGTTTGGGGTATTGGGGAATAAGGTCTGGAAAGTCCGCTTCTGGGCTTGGTTTCACAGATCTTAGTTTCCGTTCTAGAGGCACCTAACGCGGCCCCGACCAGATAACACTTTATCAGCGGTCTGGATATCGAACATATGGGAAGAGACTCAAAATCTGATGTTCTCTAGTCTTTTTATTATTCCTTGTAGCCGACGGCAGAGAACAGAGACACCGGCTCAGCGTTCTCGGGCCGCGGTATGAAGACCCCTCGGTGGTTAATGAAGCAGTGTAGTGGGATTACGCATTTCAAAGGGGCTTGAAATGCGGCACCACTGGCCTAGGCGACATTTTAGTGTTGCCGTTCTACCCACTAGGAGAGATCGACGTTAGCCACACGGGTCGGGGCGGAGTGCTGCTCGACGCTGACAACCGTACCGTGTACCGGCAGAAATGCGTGGCAAATCGATGATTGTGTATGATGAGATGGTGAAATTTGCTAGCATTGTTTTACCATTATACTGTTGGCTGTCGAGTAGAAGACCCGTGCGGAAACAGTCGGCCACCAGTACCTTAGCGATGGGGTGTGCAAGAGACCGTCTCCGTCGCATACGGTGCCATGATCCAACCGGTACCAACTCTTGAGAAACTTTACTGCATCCCCCTCCATACATGAAAGTGGCGATTTGGCAGCGAACAAACAACTGCTGTGGCAATTACACAATAGTATTCATGCAGTTAGGGCAGTTTACGCGGCCCACGCTTCGTCTTTGCCCGGCATTTCTGCTTAACATATGTGAGGCTACATCATCAACAGTTCAAACCGTCTAGCAGCTTGGGTCGTGTGAGTTGACCAAACGTAGTTCACTTAGACTGTCTCTCCACCTTTGGCAGAAGCGGTATCACTTTTAGATTACATCAAGGTTTGGATGTATGACTACCCTATTCCAGCGTTTAATAACCAGGTAGCGAAGACCCTCACCAGAGAATTGTATGGCTCCTGGCCGTCGTCTAATAAAACACAGTGGATCGAGTATAGGTTTAAGGTGGACCGAAAGAGCGGACGAGGGCGGCTTCCCAAAGGCACGTGTTGACTACGTGGCTGGCATTGAATGGCATCGCTATGCAAGTTACCACTACGTTCATTAGAGGCGTAAGTTTGGGCCCTTAGTTGGGAGTAATGTACACAAATCGAAAGGTCGGTACTGCCGATCTGGCCCGGCGGGTGAACGCTTCATCTCACTTCGAGAGCCCATTAGGACTGACAAAAGGTACAATATCGCTCGCATTCCTCATGCGAGCCGCTAGCAACCGGTGGGCAAACGGTAATCGAACCTCCGTAGGCCATACTTTCAGGAAAATGGCAGCTAGGACAGCGACCGAATACTCTTACCAAAACGCACCAAAGTACATCTTAGAAGATAATTGTGCACCTCCGTAGTTGTTCGGAAAGTTTAACGCGCCTTTGTCTAAATCTATTACACCAATGGCAATGTAGGTGACGGCAACCGACTTTAAAACCGCTACGATCGTAGCAACTGTCGTCGGGCACAATAGCGATCCCTGTCCCTGACAGTTTTCCTGCTGGTCATGAAATGATATATGCAGAGTACTCCACTTATTACTCAGCGAAAGAACGGGAGGGCGAAGCAGCAGAGTGTTCTCCTAGGCGTAATAGGTAGGCTGGTGCATGAGTGTACCGGCAGTAGATCGATCACATTTGGGCCTATTAGGAAGTTAAGCCTAGCTACGACGATACTCCCAGACGCGAAAATTTGCGCAGTGGGGTTCGCGAATATAATTGAACATCCCAATTTCTGAGACAGCTGATTGCAAAGGAACTGCTAGTAACATTAACAGTTCAAGGACTAACGAATAGGTAGGCTAAGCCATCAGCAACCTTTATTATCTGTAGAGCCGCCATATGTCAAGTTCAGACTTTTAGAGACGGTAGATTGGTAACTCTGTGTGAAGTCCCGCCAATGAGTAACTACCTCGATAACGACAGCGTTACGGGTCTAGCATTTGGGGCGGGAAGAAGTACTGACGGGGTTTAGTAAGGCTTACTTCTAGGCAACATCACACACCGGTAGGTAGGACTGGTCGAACTCAATTGGACCCGAATTGTTACGGCGCGTAGTAGGTGCATCTACAGGGAGCCCTCAGCAGGTGTACAAGTCCGTTCACAGTACTGGTTATAGGTGAAGCGAATCGAGTGCAAAGGGTTTTCGCCTTCATCATTAAAGGTTATCGCGGTATCCGACCAGGCACTTGGCACGTATAAATAGTTGTCTAAGGGTGTCATCGCCGGGGAAATCTCCAAATCTCGCCATTTACAAGACATGGAGTTCTGAAGGCGTCACGCACTACCCTCAGCATCATCATATAATAGCCCGCTTCGATCATGTCGACCATCGGCTACACTCGTTTGTACTTAGATCTTAAATAAATATCGGCGATTCAGTCCGGCTGCTCAGTCATTGCTGCTTCCGCCACAGACTTTCTGGAAACACCGTGATGCAGACTCAGCCCTAATCAGGCCTCACGCCGGAAACATTGTCCAGGAGCGGAGCCTAGGTGCTAGTTATTACGAATTTGGAAGTGTCGCTTTCTTTATGGTCGTTGGAGCACCGCCTACGTACGTTATCCTGGGGATCCACAAACTGATCGGCATTCTCGGAGATGTGACGGAAACTGAGAGAACAGTCGATCTTTGGGTAAACAAACGAGTAAAGCGACGGTGCAGGTTGGGGATCGTTATAACTTCGTTAGCCTGACTGCCGACAACAAAGACCCCACTATAGGTAGAACATAGCCGTAAACGAACTGAGAACTGGTCGTGGAAGAATCGCTCAGAATCTGAGTATTAAGACCAATGCATCGAGGTCCATGGTTGACGCGAGGACCAGCTCGCACTGTGACCAAATATCCCAGGCCGACAGCTCGACCCGGGCTAATATACCTGCATGAGAGCGTCACTTTAGATAGGCAATAGCTCTTCGTGGTACGAATGCTCGTACAAATTATTGCGACCTAACACATTTGACATCTGCCGCGTGTTGTCGGTACCATTGTTGTGACCCTTCATATGTATTGCAGAGTCGCGTCGATGCGGAAGCACTACATTGTAGCATCTCGCTAACCTTTATGACAGAATTGTGGATTTCAGCGGGGTGGCCGAAGGTACTGAACATTAAAGACATATCCGTGCCGGTTCACCAGGAACCCCAGCCCTTAGTTTAAAGTGTGCTATATGATGCTGCCTGACCCCATCAGTGCCAGACGCGAAAAGTGTCCGAGTTATTGTTGACACTGCGACGGAAGCAGCCAAAAAGAGCGATAGGACGCGTTACGCCTATAATATGTATCGTTCTCCACTATCAGAGTGACTCCATCTATCATCGATGAGCGAACCGACCCGAGACACTGGCCCTAAATGTTGCACAGAATGTATAGGCACTGCCGAATACAGCGTACCGCAGCATATTACCAGTCATTCTGAGTCCGCCTGGTCCGTTTCATAGTCCAGATCCGGAAGATCGTTACTGCTGGTCTACTTTACGATTAGGTGAGCCAGGCTATGGACAAGCAACGAGAACGGGCGGCTGCACTCTTTCGGGCGGGTCCCATTATCCTCTTATACGCATCGAGTGGAGAAAATCATTTGGCTTCTGCATCCGAACTGTATCCTTTCGATGGGGCCAAAGGGCCTTCCGAATAGGTGGTAGATTCCTTCGAACCGTGGGGAGTATCCCGCAGCGGACGCACATTGTGGCAGCACGGGATCATCGTTGTGCGTTTCGGGACTAACTGGCATAACACTGATCTGTAAAAGACTGCGCTAACTACACGGGGTTAGGCTTAGCTGAACGACCCGACTACTTAAAGGGAGTGCCGGGATTTGACACGTTAACCGGTTATGTTTCGAGGGCCCGCGTCGGTGGTGCGACTGCTCGAGGGTATGAAGATGACAACCCTTTCAAGCCAGATCCCAGGCATCAGAGTAAGGGTTGTACAGGTGACGCGACATGTAGGGCGGTACAAGATAGAAATCACGGTGGTCACGGTATAGCAATCCATCAGGGCTTTTCTGCGGAAGGCCGAAAGAAGCACGGTTGAAAATCATTACCTCACTTACACCGATACACACAGTTGGAGGTGGCATGACTGTCCCGTTAGAAGAATGGGGTATGGTGCCTCACTGTTGTTCCCTGCGCAATACCGTAGATCGACATCTCTGTTCAACAATGGACACAGAACTCGCTCCCGGTGTTTTAGTAGTTTCTAAAATGGCAACAAGGCGTTGGACCATGAGGACGTGTAGCCATACATACGTACAGTGACCCACGCTTGCTCATGTGGATGGATCAGTCCCGGTATAAGTGATTTAAATGTGTCTACTAGGGCAAAGGTAATCATGTTACGCAAATGCGTGTGCGCCCCAAGAGCCGATGTCATTGGCAGGCATTGGGTTACTAGGTCCGGGATATGCTCGAACCGCTTAGTGGCATGACAGTCAAAGCCTGACTAGGCAGATAGTATACAGTTCGTAGACTCCGACGAGCATGCACGGATCCAAATTGGATTAGAGCCGTTGGTGCCTGTCCAAATTTCCGATTCACGGGGCTACAGAGCTTTGCCGCGGAAACATCTTTGCATTCACAGCGTACTTGAAATAGGGGATTGGCCGACGAACGAAATGCGTGTTAAGTCCCCTCCAAGAAGGACTCGCCGTGGCAGACCCACAATGCTGATGAATTCCACCCACCAACATAAGTACATAAGCCTTCACTTATGGACCGGTGTTCAAGATCTTCAAACCACAATTGAATATGTCCAAGTTTACATTGTTCAAGTGCTCGCAATATAGAGTACAACCATAGTATGCGGGGAGGGGTTGGAGAAATGAGGGCACGCTTTTCTCTTGTGCGGTTTATGAACATCGTTCGCCAACCTCCGGATAGTTGGCCACCCTGGCATTCCTCTGTGATCTGTCTGCTAATGTAAACGCTGGGGAGTGCGCACTAAAATATAGCTACGTGCGACCGTCTACTTGTCGGGAACTTCAGTGATCGATTATACTGTCTCGGATCCAACAGTAGCATTACGCGCTGAGCGATTGAGCAGGTCCCTCGTCATGGTGCCACCCGCGGATCTTTACCTCCAGGAGGGTACAAGTGATCAGAGGCGAAGACTATTGGAAATATTATACCGAGAGATAAGACATGGTCACAATTAGTTAAGCTGCGGCCTTGTGCTGGCACGAGGTATGCGTCAATGTTCTGTACAATTAGAAAATATGATTTCGAAAACAGACAAGGAGTTGACCCAACTGGTTAAGTGGAACTACAATCGACCTAGTGTTTTATTATCATGATCTCGACCGGCCGACATCTTGCATTTCTCTGGGCTAGACGCGATGAGTTTGGGGGAACCTGGCCCCAACATCTCCGTACGCTAGAGACACTCAGAAAGATCGGCTTCTAAGAACTCATAAGATCATATTGGGCTGCCTTCTCATCTCATGCGTTGGTTCGGAGACGACCTATAACGCAAACCAACACGCGGCTTCGGGTACACTGGTTTGAGGAAAGTACTCTAGCAGATATACCATAAGGCATAATTACGCTAGTAAGGCACGAGACTTGCATGCTCATATGTCGGGACGGCAAGTTGCATGGGATCATATCTAGATCCTCGCTCTGGAGAGGGCAACCAATAGTCCTCTTCGGAGTTCCCACAACGTGGGCGAGTGCGCCCGTTGCTTTAAGTGATTCAGAGCTGCGCCTGTTCGTCCTTTGATGCGGAGAGAAACGAATACTCAGACGCCCAAGCTATATAGTTACACGCGCCCTGTTGAAGATACGAAAAATCTATTGTACCGTACCCATTAGGGTGACTGCTAATTTTAACATGGTCTGTACACTATGTGCTCTTTGGCTATGAACCATAGGGTAAGGGGTCGGCGCAAATTACTTGGAGCCAGCGGGCGGGTATCCTTGATTCGCCCCATAGCTTGGTTGTGTTTCGTAGACGTCTAATCATCCACCCCCAGAGTTGTTGACGTGACGAGACGGTGCATTATTACACTTACTACCGGGTCTCGCTGGGGATTCCCTGTGCACCTCGCGCAGAGACGCCCTGACAAGGTACTCTTTTTCCATGCGAGCGTTGGCTTTGATCCGGATGCATTTCTCCAGGCCAGGCCAATCCGTACCCTGAGTCTTACGCCTCGGCCTGGTGTGCTCTCGCTCTGTCTGTACCCGTACTCTCACAGGGCCTAACTGCCCCCTTGCAATCCACCGTGAACATGATATCAAGGGTCCAGCGTGCGTAGTAGCTATTTGGCGGCGCTACTGACGTCGTGTTCACCAGGCTACACAGGACGAAGCTAGCGTCCGTGAAGCCGAAGGAAACACGTAGCGATCGCTAGAGAGGTATAGTACAATCCAGCATTTTATCTCATGGAGAATAGTCACCCCGCTGAAGCGCAGGGGAATGGTGTGGTGAACACTTCACTCAAGAATCCAATAAATATATAACATAAATCGGCGTGTTCGGAGTACTGAACAGAAAGCATCCTTTGTCCGAGGACCCAAACGCGGCGTCACCTCTGTCACATTCAACGTAAGGTCCCACCAGACAATCTGTTAGGATCAGTCCTGAATAGGTATTACTGTGGCCGGCCCACTCTCTGACTTAATAACCTATGTATACTTGGTAAGGCTATACTGCAGTTAGTAGCTCGTTTCCTATCGTGCTAATAGTGTGAGTAAGTATTGCCAACTCCGTTAGTATAACCGGGAGTATCTCAATCTAGCTATGAAGGTGGTTCGCATCGGATTTGGCGCGCCCTATGCCCAGCACCACTCACGGCACTTACTAGACTGTTATTGTTAAAGCGAATGGAAAAAAAGAATCACTACATTGACACTGAAATCGCCTTTAACCGCACATGCAAGCGTTGGGCTCCAATGGTTGCGTCTGATAGTGGCATGCGGAATCCGGAAATCTCTTTATTCTTTGTACGGAGTCATAAAGTCACGACTCTGCAGGAGTGAAAGATGCGATAGGCGAGAGTCAATAGTTAAGTCAAAGGAATGCAGGACAGGAACCATATGTGAGACCGTTTCAAACCAGGCGTTCTAAGTTTCTATTAAAAAAGTTAGAAGTCCCACTCTCTGTGAGTAATCACGCCATCCGCTAATATAGGAATCTCAGCAAAAGGACTGAAACGTTCGGTTCGGTCAGTTTTGATACAGCAAAAAGATAAGCGGGGTGCAGAACCGGTCACACATTTAACATGTTTGGCTGCCACTACAAAGAGTTACAGGGGGTAAAGGACACGCCCGGGTGATAATATAGTAGGGTGGGGTTATGTGCGAATAACCTCTGGTACCGATGGAACATCCGGGTATGAGTCTAGAATACCACGGTGGCTCCCTCCAAATCCTCATACTCTTCGACCTAACCATAGTGTCCCTCGAACTTAAGAACTTGTATCTTTTGCAGGATATAAATTACCCACGACGAGGTTGAATGCGCGTCCAGGGGGACAATTCAACATTAGTGGGCAAGCCAAGATAATGACTTATTAGATAAGCATAGCCCAGGCCCCACGTGGGCCTGCGCGAGTGTATCAAGCGTCAACCGACGGTCACAAAAAACAAACGGGGGTTCATGCCACAGCCGTGGAACTGATACTATCTCGAATCATTACGGGATAAACCGCAATACGATATATAAGGGGGTCAAAGACCCAGGTGGGAGTTAAACCTGCCTAGACCCGCTCGAACCTGTATTTAACTCGGGGTATCATCTTATCGTATGAGGGATCAAAAAGTAACCTCTTTTTCCGATGCTTAGTAAGCTCGCGCAAATCCTGGTCGTCATTCGAAAACCATTTAATCCGAGGGTTGGGAGTCGCCGCAATGAGATTGCGACCGATGCGAACGCGTCTCATGGCGAAGAAGTTGTGTCCCCGCTACCAGGGGCACAAGCATCAGAGGAAGCGCACCTTCAAGTGAACCGATCCTGGGCGGCGTTGGGACTGGGACGATGGACACTGGCGTGTTTTAAGTCGGATGATCGTACCTAGTCAATCTCATGTAAACAACAAACGTCGTGGTAAATCTCAGAGCTGAAATAATGCGGGAGCTGCGAAGACTATCGTTTATCCCAATGTCGGACATCGGATGCGGAGGAGCGCGTACCACCCGTAACCATGAGCATTACATTGTGTGGAGAACAAAACTTTCTAAACGCTCCTCCGACCCGCGCTTGGTAGCAATCTCACATAGGTTAGTTATCATGATACGCTCAAAGCCAATGCGCGAGTGGGACGAAAGCTATACTTTGTCATATCTTACTGCAGGCGATTCGGAGACGGCCACCCGGACTGAGCCTCCTAGCAACAGGGGTCATCGATACTCCGGCTTCCGTCCTGAGATGCCTACGCACATATGATACAGCGTAGGACCAAAGGGCAATACGGGTAGTCCATATTGGCAACAACGCTGTAGACACCTTACCCTTCCTAAGAGCGAAACAAAACCGCGTAACACCTGGGATCATAACACCAAACGCCGACATGCATATCTAGAACTAGTTCGGTGGTCTATGGGGGAGCCATGTGATTTAGGCGCGAATGGCAGACCCTGTAGTATAGGCTTTCAACGACCCCGCACTGGTTAGGACCGATTAACGGTCAGGAAATTGCATTGACGTACGGCGAATCCGGGATACATACAACCTTGATTGTCGGGCCCGTCCTTGAAGCCGATTGAAGGGCACGAGATTAACCGCAGTCTCGTCCCAAGAAACAGTCGTTGGGCATGAAACCTCGGACAAGGGTAATACTAAGAAGGATTCTGTTGCTGATATTGTAATCTAGTCACCAGGCCAGTCTCTCTACTACCCTATATTGCCGAGGTGTCAGACGGGTCGAGCACACAGATAGCATAACCAAGCCTCCAGTCACTAGAGTGGTGTCGATGCGCAAGAGCATCCCCACGGCAGCTTTATGACCACCTGAGAATTATCCACGGCCATACATATACGCAGGCATGCTGGTCGTCGATCAACTGAGAGTGCGGAGTCAAGGATCACGTTAATCTGGTTGACCTTCAATAGTCCGTCATTTTACTCAGATTTATATTGGATCTGTGAATTAAATAGGCTCGAGGTTTTAGCATAGGCATCTACGCACATTAACGAGATGTCAGTCGGATCTAGCGCGCGCCTCGGACTACGGGACACTTTGTTTTTTACCGTGGGGAAGGAAGGAGAGGATTTGCAGCATGCCTAAGGTGCGCGCACCTAACCTCGATTTCTGCGTCACTCACTCACAAATCTATGTTAGTTGCTCGATGCGCTCGAATCCCGTTCGAACGTATGAGGAATGACCGCTTGGCTAGGACCCACTCATAGCGCTGACTAGCGGTCCACCGATCCTGATCGTAGGTTATCCAGCAATACCTATTAACAAGAGGTTATTAACGCCATAAATTTACGCTCTCCAGACACAACGCGTCATCGGAGAAAGAGGTACAGTATTAGGAAATTTATGAGGTCAACAGACCAAGTTTATTTCGAGTGCGGTAAGCATAGGGGTGCTATTCGCTCCGTTTGATGTGTATTTTGGGCGCAGTCGTCCGGCGTTCTATGCTAGTCGGTAATGAAACCGATCTGGCAATCTGGGTAGTAAACCACTTGCGTTTTCGACAGTGGGCGAGTAGGTAGTGGCAATGCGATCCAACATTCCTAGACGGTAATTTCCGTATGCGGAACGGAGTTCCTTGTATTATAAAAAGCGCTAGGGAGGAAAACATCTATCCAAATCCCGAGTCGGTTGCTGCGCTTGGCACCTGATAAGCCTCACAGTCGGCACTTTCTTGTACAAGCTGCGTATTACCCAATTATTTTCAGTGATGCACCTCGCTGAGTTATGTACAACTAAGACGAGTCGTCATTAAGTACAGCATTTTCTAAGTATAGGAGTCGAGAACGGTTACAAGCGGTCGTCGTGGCTCAGTTTTATGCCGCCTAACGCTGGTGTTCGAGCGGCTTCGAGTTGGAGGCAAATGCGAGGGATTCAAGAAACACGAGCCATCCGCTCCTCAGCTTGCCCTCCAAGGCGACGTTCGGAGGAGCACGACGCTCGCCACACTAGGTAAGGGCTACAGGTGTGACCATGAGACAAGTGGGGACCGCTCTGGTAGATCAAATCTGTTCCCCCTCGCTAGTACGTTCTTAGACCGCGTATATCTTGGGAGTCCAACTACAGGCTGTGCCGCGGTATCATATAACCGTTGCCCTGTGCGGTCAGGAAACGATAAAATCTATAAGAATTGTATTGTTTAGCCCGAAACGCGAGTAGACCTGGAGGCAAAATGGCTACAAGCAACTATCCTACAACTAGCTCAGAATGTGGGACTCACTCTGACGGCATGCCCTTCCAGTTATATGTAACATTCACACGCAGAATCCGCAAGTTCATAAGTGCTGATCTCAATGTGCACGCCGCCACCGGCCACAACCCGGACACTCAGCAAGGATGACGCAACAATTAGCGGTCCTCGCCCTATCGGGCATTGGGACCCGATTTCCGACACGGGTTCATGGCCCCCCCATAGTTCATATTCTCTGGACGGTCTCACGGGTTAGAGTCAGGGCACTCTGTAACGTTTGTCCTGGCGTAAAGTCTTGAGAACGTCGGCCGTGCCAGGTTGCTGTTTTCCTGAGTCTTCAATGTTACGAATAACATCAGCGCTGTAACCAGTTTAACCGCGTCACGATAAGTACCACCTGAGTGTGAGGTATGAGTGCCCGGAGCATGGTCGTCACTAAGGTACGTAGCGAAGCCCAAGCCCACGTGGAAGACACCTCATAGTACGTGATCCTCTAATGAGTAGAGTGCATGCTCCGCCGTGCGCGACGGGCGACACCACTAGCCCTGTTCCACCGCAAATTCCAACTGCTAACGCCTGGTGACTAAGCAGCTCCAGACGTTGCTCGGCCACCCGAGCCTCACCTTCGGTTACGAACGTAACGGTTAACTGTTCTACCCTGGGTGACCTACAGGTCTACCGAGGCAACGCTGCTAAAAGCTGCATCTAGGGATCGGACGGCGGATAGGCGTTGGAATAACTCGGTGAAAGGATCGATTAGTCCGACACCGGCATCGGTCACTCCTGAACATACGCTCATTGAAGGGGATCTATGATTCGGTGTCATTGAGTCCCGGGCATAGGCTTCATTAGTTGGTCTGATGTCTTATATACTTGGCGTTAGATTGAATGCGAATGCACCTTTCACAGCAGAACATGCGAAACCTTACTTGAGTATTTCGTCAAGGGAAGCATATGATGCAAGATGGATGAATATTAAGCACGGATGTTGCATTATTACCGGGACGCATCAGTGGTAATCGAGCCCACGAGTGGGGTCTGTCTAGGAGCTTGTTACGGCAGGGACGCCCGCTTGAGCCGTCTGGGATTCGCCCAATATATGTAAATGCGATTATCACCTGCAAGTGCCGGTAACATGGAATTATGTCCATTGAATTCAGGCCTCCATGACACTTTGACTTTCTTAACATTTTGGTTCTCTTTATCCCGACTGTTGCAAAGGGCAGCTTTTCGGCGGAAATTACCGCCTGTTTGAGGATGTCAGCAAACTGATTTTGTTGAAAACAGCAACTGCGCAGAATCGGGCTCCCAATGAGAACATCGCTAAAGGGGACCCCCATCGCTTCATGATCGATCCCCTCGAAAACAATGCTGATCCAATGAGACCTCTTGCGACGCGCGGGTAGTGAACTGATCGTCGGTGGTTCTATCCTAGCTTTCTTAACACCGAGTGACGATGTACAGATAAAAATGCACAGAACGGAGACACCTGGTCACTATCGAGACGCAAAAACCAACCGGGCGAATCAAGTAGTAAAACGGAACCTTGACAAGTGCGAACTACCAACAGAAAGTAGAGAAATTTAACCTAAGAAATAAGATTATACAAACATAAATACGCGAAATTTTAGCCGTTGGGGAGCTAACCTATAGTCTCCTAGCGGTAATGATGCCAGATTTATGCCGGTCTCCGTGGGCCGAAGAAGAGTGGTCCCTACACTGTTGACGTCGTCATTCCTCTGTCGAGCCACGAAGGGCGGTATAGCAGACGACGGCATTTGGGCCTCGTGACCCCGTCACTCGGGCCGGCTCATCGTTGGGACTCGAAGCCGGCATAAATTCGAAGGACTTATGACCGTGGTCGGAAATATCTAATCAATCCTGTGAATAACACTCTCGGCGCCAGGCAGCACTTCGGACCATGAGGGGAGGATAAAGTATACTCGATTTCGCCTATCTTTGGGATGAGACTAATGCGAAACCTGCATGTCCCCTTTCAGGAATAAACTGCATCCAAATGCGTACTGTAGGAAGCAGCCGGTCGAGTATCATAGATAGCAAGAGCAGCATCAATCCAAGTCACACATATATGTTTTTCGCCGACGGCTGTCCTTACGAGAGAAACCCTTGGAAGTTAAGAAAAGCTGCCTAATTTTGTGTACTTAGGCGGAACAGGCAGTAACATGCGATCACACTTACCCTAATTCCTGGCCGTGACACGCACAACACCAGACTAGTCATACACAAACTGAGTCGCACTATGCCCAGGGTTGAGGGGATAAGTCATGTTTTGCTTACATATTCCACTATTGACGGCATCGCAAAGATTCGGCAATTATCGTATACCAAAGAACAAAAACTGGACTGATTCGGAATAAGGAACATCGCATTGCGTTGAACGTGACCGACTACAGCAGTCGACAACCGCGCTCAAGATCTATACCAGGAGCCGTACTTGTAGACCGGATCTACATGAATTAGATAAGACACTCACGACATGACGAGCTCGTAAGGTGGTCCGCCAGGCTAGCGTAGTTTAGGCGAATGGGATCCTAAGTCAGTGCACTTATCACCAACTGCGCGGCTGTTCCAGCACGGATGGCCCGGGGGAACGACTTTGGATAAAAATAGAGTACAGCAGGAAAACGGTCGGGGGGTCTAAAGGTTCCCTATCAGCTTCCCGCAACTCTTTTTACGATTTTTGAAAAACATCATGATCATGCCATCAAGTCCATCCATAAGTCCGGGCTGTCTTTTAGTCCGGAACCTCCAGCTCATTATTGCGCTAAGCCTTAAAGCTCATTTGGACGTCTACCGTAGTCTGTGATTTATCAAAGCTCGAAATCCGATGAAACAGATACGTTCCGTAGGCTCCGGATGGCATCAGAATTTGGGGTAAGACCTAACCCGTATACCCGTCAACTGGAGCTAACTACTCCAGATTATAATCAAGGACACAAAGGGAATATGAACTACAAAGGTGAGTTTATCATAAGCACGATCAAGACCGGTGCTATTACAATCCGCAAGGCTCATCGCCGCGCTCTAGACATGGACCCGGTGTCGCCGCGTGATGAATATTCGTTCTTTCACAAGCTAGGATCGGGGTGCCAAGCCCTTATAAAAAAGAACGTTGGCACATAAGTCGTGACACAGGATTCCTAAGTATTACCTCCACCCTGGTCGCGGGTCGATCGGGCGTATTGAGGGATCCCTTCTTCGCCTGGAAGTAGTTTCTCCCGTCTCTGGTGAGGAATCGGGACGCGATCTCTTCTCCATGGGAGAACGTCACAAACCGCATTCTACTCGGCACTACTTCGTATGTCGTTCCGACCTAATTGTATAGACTAAGAGTCGCTGGGTCACCCTAGCGAAACCGCTCATACGAGGTGCATCATCGAAGCCATAAGGTTCAGTTAGGTAATGTTCAACGGACCCCCGTATTACCATGCAAAGTTGGAATTCGAACTTCAATCTAAAAGGCCTTCCAAAGTACGCCCGAGAGGCGTAGCTTCACCAGTGGGGCCGGGCGGGGCGCGGTGGGATGATCGCGAGCTTCTAATGGCTCACCTGGCCTATCAGCAGGGCCTATGTATCGTGGTGCCCGTTTATTTAGAAGCCAAGAAGCTAGGACTCACATGGATGCGCAATCTTGCGATATCGCATGAAGAAGTGCTCGAGGACGTCGTATAATCCGTGTTTAATGTGGTGAACTGGCTTGGCGAGAAGCACAGTGCAAACAGTATGTACGTTGGAAGCTTAAATCCTGTTGCTCTAATAAATATGTTGTCACGTATAGTTGGCCGCCTGATTCTTCGATTTCTATCAAGCGAACGTCACGCAACTGGGGCGCATGTTGTTCGACGGAAACTGAGCTTGAATTCGCAGGCCATATTGTGCACGTATAAAATATGCCGAAAGGTCGTTCAGCAGGCGAACACTTGCCAAACATATGCCAGTGCCCGTGCGACGTACAATACCTCACACTGCTAGATCCGTGAAACAGGGTCCTGCATGACATAGCGTGTTTTATGATTGGAGACACCCTGACAGAGAGAAGACTTTCCACCGTTCAGTATGATCTTCATGACTTATAGGCTCAAACGTGCCGAAACAGCTCGAGCAAACTACTAAATTTAATGTTCCTGCTCTCCACATGATAAAGCCGAGTCGATTATGGACGCGTTTACTCGGTCATACGAAGAGCCCTGCGATAAGACCCGTACCAGCGTGCGCGGCTAACTTGTGTACAAACTAATGAACTAATAGTCGGTACCAATCCTTGCACCCCTCTTAAACGGAACGGTGGGGTGAACACAGCTTTTTGTCTCTCACTGATGGACCGACACAATGACGTGACCACCTGTTTGGGCGGCTGGATGATTAACGGTGCCCCAGAACCTTGAAGACGATGAGACACGAGCTCCGAGTCTGGCGGGCTAAATCTCGTATCACACGCCATTAGTGGGTGAGATAGCCTCCATGGGCTAAATTTCTCCCATATAACTGAACGTCTGCCAGTAACCGTCGAGACGTGATGGTTGATCAGTCCGAAGTAGTTCGCAGACCGTACAGTTCGGGTTTGCATACGCACACCGACTAGATCCCCTTCTGTCGAGGTCCTGGAAGGTCTAAATAATCTCGGGTGGGCTGACACAGGTTTGAAGCGTCATGAGTGCTTAGGTCTGTGTCCAAATTTAGCAGAGGGTGCCAAGAGATCGTAGAACCAACGCTAAGACCCGCTGACGGTAGCCAATCTAATAAGTACGTTGTGGTTACCGGATACCTAGTGGTCACCAGTGAGCTGTTGTCGTTGTTGCCTTAGTTAAACAACATATTGCGACGAACATATTGGAACTATAGAGCCTACTAGAAAATTCCAACCCCTGCCCTGAGTCGTAGTAATACTGCGTGTTAACCACGTTACGCTCTACCTTATGAGGCCTGTCACGCGGTTCGAAGGGAGCATGGTGATTAGAGTAGGGGGGACTATTCCGCAAGAACTCTCGACAGTTCCTCCCGTACCGTCAGAGTACCCCTTTATCGTATCCCGCGGAATGTGATACCGAGCCTCTTGCATAAAGATTGAGTATGACCCTGGTTAGAATCGTCTTTTTCCCACAAAGGGGGACTGATCACGTTTTGGTATCATTAAACCCCCTCCTGATGGTAGGTAGCTTCTTAAATTTAATGTCGGCCACTGTGGAGACGACGGTACCCTGCGTGAGCGGAGTTCAAGGAAAACTGTTTGATGTCTCTAAGGCTTGCCCGGCTCGATTCGTTAGCAAGTAGCTTGATCTCCTGGAGCCGACCATTTACTCATCCTCATCGCGAAAGAAGTTGAGCGTTGTATTAGAGATCCGATTCGGGAACTTCAGTCCTGATTTGTTAAGTACATAAGCCGCACAAATGTGGGCGAAACTCACTCGCCTGCCACCTTTAATCCATTCAACCATTTACAGCGTGTCCGGATGAGAGCGTCAGGAACTTTGCCGTAGGATTAAAATATGTCGCATCTCGCTAGGGTGTAAGACGGAAGTTCCGAATAACAACTGACTTTAATAATTTTCCGACTAATAATATGCTAACAAGGAGCAGTCATACCGCCAAGGTGCTATGTTCTTTTTTGCCTTAGAAGTGGTAAACTACCCCCAATCGCCAAACAGGCCTGCGCTATAATGAACACGTCTGGCTTTGTGTCCAAATCCGCGGACAGTATAGAACTTCCATGATACGGCTAGTTCGTGTAGGGTCTTATCCGTTCCCAAATTGACAGTTCATTGTCAGTAGACAGTCCTAGGGTATCAGGAAAATACTGAATTCTATTCAATCCCTATCGAGTGATAACCCTACTTAGTGGTCGGACTAGGGGTTCTAACGCCACTTGACTGACGGCTCTTGTCATAGAGTGCCTCTTAGAGATGCCACCCTGGAACGAACCTGTGATGACGTCATAACGCTCCTCTCTGTAGCACTATTAGAGGGACTGCTCATTATTAAGTTGCAGTGGTCAGCTCTGTGCGGTCTGCCCCGCTATGCCAAAGATCCGCGGATCGCTTGCCCATTCACGACCACCTAATCGCAGCACGGGGCAAATAGAGTCTCGGGGCCCCGGAGAGTGTCTAATCACCATCCCATGCTGCCGTGGTGGGGGGAACCAAGTATAGTCCTTATATACTAAGTGGGAGGGGCACCAGACGCAAGCTATTCTTTCAAGGGCGGGGAGCAGTTATACCCATTAGAGAGACCAATCCGTACGACCAGGAGCTATTGTGTCACGGACGGATCATTTATATCGACCTAAATGGAGTTACTGTTCACAGACTCCGGCACGACGGACTAGAGTTCTTTCAGAATATCACTCGGAACATGATTCACCAACAGGACATGGTCTAGCACAAAGATATGAGGAGACCGAGTAGGTACGGTCGTGGGAGATGCACAACGTAGGGACGGCGATAGACTCAATATTCCGAACATGTGACGGTGACACATGCTCAATACGACGGCTTGGAGCGTCGTGGAGAAAAAGCTGGCACTTACAAGACACTTCGAGCGAAAAGGGCGCTGTAGGATTGTGATGCGAGTGGATTCCTAGTACTAAGCCACGTATGGTTCGGAAATTGCGCAAATCCCTACATAGCCTGCAAATGCCGGCACATATTTATGCTCAGCTCCTATTAAGTCTGAAGACGGTGGCTTGGTCGTCGTGTCGCAAAATGTGGTGGCGCGTCTAGCAGCCGCAAATCCTTTCAATTCTTAAAGAATATGAGGGCATACCTGATCAGCCAAGCCGGGTCTCGGGTTGAATAACGCTTCGCCTTATGTTACCTACGAGCTGCCCTAAACAAGAATAAAGCCTCTAAAACTATACTCGCGCGACTCGGGCAGAAGGATATTTCATTGGATTTAATGGGAAGCTAATTGAATGATGGGAAGGGATCCAGTTCCTAGTTTGAGGAAGCGAGTCTATTTTCTGCGGGGCTTTACAGGATCCTCTCCCGAAAGATCGTCACTTCCGAGGAACTGACATTCGTAGGGGGTCAAGCCTTTTGGATGCTCACTCCCCGTGTGTCGTAATAGCGTGTGTTAATTGAGCGGCAGGTGCGTGCCTGACACCCGGATCTAGGTCGCGGCTTCAAGGCCCTACGCTATGACAGATGGTGGGACTGAAGGCGATCCAGAGTCTGAGACCAGGAAAGGCACCGGGCAGAGATGATCTCCCAAGCGAAATGCTGAGGGAGGGTGGCGTTTGTGCACAGACTGCCCTACATGACATCATAACAACAGTCTGGACCACTGGACGGGTTCCGCAGGATTGGAAGGATGCCCTGGTGGTCCCCCTCTTTAAGAAGGGGGACTGCACAGACTGTAACAACTAAGGGGCATCTCACTCCTCAGTGTGCCGGGAAAGGTCCTGGCAAGGATTATTCAACATCGCCTTGCCAGGCACGCTGAGGAGAGGCTTGCGGAGCCCCAATGTGGTTTCAGGAAAGGGCGGTCCTGCACAGATACCATATTTTCTGTCCGTCTGCTACAGCAGAGGTGTAGGGAATTCCAACAAGACCTACATCTCTGCTTTATTGACCTGGTCAAGGCCTATGATACCATCAGTAGGCCTGGGCTCTGGTTGTTCTTCGTGCTTTCGGAGTTCCTGACCCTCTGCTCACGATCATTAAGGACCTTCATGATGGTGAGCGGGCCCGGGTAAAACTACGTGGCCAGGAGTCAGAGCCATTCTCTGTTCACTTGGGGTGCGACAGGGATGTCCTCTGGCTCCCACATTATTTAACATCTATTTTGACCACGTAGTTCGTGAAGCCTTCAATAGCTGTACCGGAGGAATTTCCATCTGGTACAGATACAATGGGAGGCTGATCGATGCCTGGGTGCGGTCAAGGGATGGCTCCCTATTGCTCAACCATGTAGCCGATGATCTGGTAATTGCAGCTCACTCAGAGGAGGAGTTGGAGGCGCTGCTGCTGAACCTGGAGCTTGCCACTAAGAGGTGGGGCTTACCATCAGCCCCACCAAAACTAAGCACCTGCCTGGGTATTTTGTACCATCGGACACTCCACCCCACAACTCCCAATTGGTGATAGGGCAGTTGTGGAGAGAGTGGAGAGTTTCCCATACCTGGGCAGTGTGCTCATGACCGGCTCCGGTTTGACAGCAGAGGTCTCACTCCGAATCAGTCGAGCGGCATTATCTTTTCATCGGTTGCATAACGCTGTGTGGAAGCTACTGGTCTGTCGCTCCGCACGAAACTTCAGGTCTTCTCGGCCACAGTCATTCCCTCCCTTCTCTACGCTTGCGAAACGTGGACCCCCCTAATGGAACATCTTCGCCGGTTAGAAACATTTAGGCTGGCCTGCCTACGATGGGCTTAACCAGGCTGGATTGTGTGAGGAGCTCACAAATCCTTGAAAGATCTGGACAAAGTCCCATAGGTGAGCTCCTCCGGCAGGCAAGGCTGCGTTGGCTGGGTCATGTAGCCCGCATACCCAGCCACCGCATGCCTAAACAGCTTTTGTTCGGCCGGATCGAGGGGGCTAAACGGGCGCGGCACGGGCTAGAGAAGAGATGGAGTGATGTGGTACAGGAGGATGTGGAGCTGAGTGGACTTGCCGATGACTGGTACCAGCGGTGTCAAGATCGGCCTCTGTGGAGGAGGCTCGTGAAGGATGCTACTGGGCAGTTGGAGGCAGTCGCCCTCCAACAACAACGGAGGGGGAGGAGCGACGCTCACAACAATGAGCGGAGCGCCGGGTGGCTAAAGCACAGCAAGTTGGCACAGTAGGGGGCACAGGTGGTGCATCAGCCAGTCATCTCTGTCAGTCAACCCGTGTCACCTGGGTCTGCCCTGTGACCTGCCAGTGGGCGTTCGACACTTCACGTGGCCTAACGTGCACATAGCCTGGCACAAGCGTCGTGGTGACGTCACCGCCACTTAGTGGCGAATGGCGGTTGTTGTTGTAGTGCACGGTTGTTGTAGTGCACGGTAGTGTAGCGATTAGCGCGCTGCGCTATGATCCCGGTGACCCAAGTCTGATTCTCGCTCACGGCCAACATCGGTGACGATTATCTGAACCGGTTTGAGCCTCCCCTAGGTCGATTTAGCCTCAAATGAGTATCTGGTGCAATGTGTAAACATTGCCACTCGGAAGATGAAGGTGGTTTGGCGTGATGCTGGCCACCCACCTCTTCGTGTGCCGTGGCGGCTTTCAGAGGTGCTCGCAAACAGCACTTTATCTTTGCATGACTGTGTACTTGTGTGCGCACGCGTGTCTTTGCGTGCGAGTGGGGATTAGTAGCGCAGTGGATAGTGCACTGTGCTAAAGATCTGGTGACCCACGTTAAATTCCCACTCACGGCCAACATCATCCACGAATATTCTGAAACCGGTCTTGGGTGGTGAGTACATGGCCAGTCACCCCCTCCTGTTTCGTGCCGGCCTTCATAAGGTGCTCACTAACAGGACTTGCCCCAGCAATCTGCTAAAGGATGTATAGGGGATCTTTGTGTGCAAGTGTCTGCGCGTGCGTATGCACATGTGTACAATCGTGAGCATTCCCTCGCGTGTACTCGTGTGCGGACGCTTATATATGTGCTTGTGCGCGTGCGCAGGAGTCCTACAGCTGCTGGACTGTGGGGAGGAGTACACGTTCACTCTGCCGAGCGCCTACGCTCGCTCCATCCTCACGGTGCCATGGCTGGAGCTAGGGGAAAGGTCCACCTCGGCTGCGCGCAAACCGGATACTCCGCCAGTGTCACCTTCCACACGAAGCCCTTCTATGGGGCAAGCTGCACCGGTACGCCACCACCACCATCCACAAGCAAAGCGCAAGCAAGCGCCAAGTAGAGGCCACGGTGCATTGCCAGAATTGAGGATGGGGGCTTAAGGTTAGATGGAAGGGGTTTGGGTTGGTGGAGGAGAAGGACGACTACTATTAGTACTTTGTTATCTGGCAAGTTTGGGTTATTCTCAGTGAGAATGCTAGTACTTTTGTCTGGTAGGCTTGTTGGTTAGGGTCAATGATAAGGCTAGTACTAGCGCCTGATCGGTTACGATTTGGGCCAATGAGAATGGCAGTACTAGCAGCTGGTTTTCTTCATTGGTTAGGGCAAGGGGTGTTGCTAACGCTTGATTGGTTAACGATCTTATATCCAAACTCTGCCCCTGCTTCCCACTGCCACGGGACGGCCTTTACAGTTTGTCGGATGCATTTGATTGGTGGGGTTTAACGTCGCCATGCAGTAATTCACCCCTCCACCTCAGCGATACGATGAATTGTCACCCTTAGCTCTTGTCATTTGGAGTAAATGATTGCTTCTTTCTTGTCGTTGTTTTACCCATCTCATTTACATTGTTCATTTCCGTATGGCTTGTGCAATTGTGTTCACCCCATTAACCTGAATGTAATATAAGCATTCAATTTGCGTGAATCGTCAATTGTTATGTGCATGGTTTAATGCATGTATTGCCGGTATAAAAGGTAATTGAACCCTCTCGTCCATGAATTATTCAGAGCAAGGCCAAACAAATATTTAGTTATTTCGTGATTTTCAGAGTCAAAGAAACACACCCCTCCCCAGTCCCCACTAAATGTGTTGAAACACACCCCCTCCCCAGTCCCCACTAAATGTGTTGAAAGATAATTTCATATCTAGTATAAATCGGAGCCATCCACGACAGTGGATGTGATGCATGAGAAGGTTAATCGATAAATCCATACATGCTTACCTTTCTGGTTTACAGCTCTCAAGCTCTGCTGCCACACTGCCCTCTGCTGGCAGCGTGTGAGAGCTTCATAGTTGGAAGTCGTCGGTTGAAGGGTCGCAGTGGTTTTCCTGCTAAAAAACGAATGTGGAGTTATGCGCATTTTAATCTCTATAAACCTAATTCAGCGGTGGAAATTCCACATTCAAATGCCAGGACCATGTTTTTAGGACAACCAGAGTTGGCAGATAAGGTGTAATTACAGAGGGGTGTAATTGCACAAGGGAAGCCCCCATTACATTCCTTATCACCACCAATTCCCCTGCCAATCACACTATGCTACTGTTGTACCCAGGGCTTCATTTCACCCAGGTCTGTCCGGGACCCAGAATATGTTTCCACACTTGGCACTCCCGCGTCTCGAAACCTCTCGCTATAGCTGTGGCATGCAGGAGGTCATGGGTTCGATACCGATCCTGACAATGCCTGTATATTTGGAGTTTGCATGTTCTCCCCGTGATCGCGTGGATTTATCTCGGTTTTTGCCTCCACATTTAGAACCTGCATTTAGAGTATTTGGCTGCTATAACGTTCCACATGGTAAGCCACTTTGTTGAGCTATTATTTGTGGCCAGGTCACTTCTGAAAAAGGGCTCTCGCTCAGTGAGCCTTACCTGTTAAATAAAAAAAGTAGTTAGAGTTAAATATGCCTACTCTAGTGACCTGGAAAATATTCGGTGACAATTGAAGTGTGACGTCGCAGTCTCGCCGTGCCGCACTTGTGCACAGGGTGACGGCGGAGGTGAAGCACGTGCCGAGCGGCACGGTGGTGTGCAAGGCGCAGGGCGAGTGGAACGGCGTCGTCGAGTTCGTCCACAGCAGCGGAGAGACGCGCAGCGTGGACATCGCACGCATTCCCGTGTGCAGGAAGCGAGTGCGGCCCGTGTCGAAGCAGTGGGCCTTCGAGTCGAGGTGCTGCCACCCCCGGCACATACGCCCACTGCCCTTGACCTCGCTTTTAGACATTTGGGCCTGACTGATGTAGTATGGTGAATACATTGTCGTTGCCGTTACTGCAGATTTGGCCAATTTTTCTTGCACTGAAAACATGCAGAAAAGTGGGTTTTTGCAAAAATGTGAATTAGACCCTTTGCGTTTTTTTTACATCGTATGTCTGTCCGTGGTCCTGCAACTAACCATGTGAGTTGGTAGTGGGTGCTGCAGAACCTCTGTGAGTGGATTGCATGCGTGCAAATACGTGTTTGTGTGCCTATGTGTGCGCCTATATGAGGTTCAGTGTTGTGGTAGCTTGTAGTTTGTGCCCTGCGCTACAAACACGGCAACCCGAATTCGATTCCCGCTCATGGCCAACCTTGGTGACGAGTATCTGAAATGGTTCTGGGCCTCCCATGGGTCGACTTAGCCTTAAATGAGTACCTGTGCCATGTGTAAACATCATTATTGGGGTGGCTGGCATGGTTCTAACCATCCACCTCTGTGTGCCATCTCGGCCTTCATTCTGTACTCACTAACAGTGCTTGCCCCAATAGTTTAAGACTATAGGGGGGGACCTTTTTGTCTTTGCCTATGTACGTACGTGTATGTATTTGTTTTCTTGAATGTGTTTGTGCTTGTCCTTGTGTACGTTCGTGGGGAGAGATGGCGCAGCGGTGAGTGCTACGAACCCGGCGACCCGACTTCTCGCTCATGGCAAGAACCAGTGATAATTAGCTGAACCAGTCCTGGGCCTCCCCTAGATCGACTCAGCCTCAAACGAGTGCCTTGCACAATATGTAAACATCGCCACTAGGGAGACAAAGGCAGCTGGGCACCTTGTTGGCCATCCACCCCCTTGTGTGCCATGCCAGCCTTCATAGGTGCTCGCTGACTGCACTTGCCCCAAGAGTCTGTGAAGGCTACACGGGGATCTTTGTTTTTGTACGTTTGTGTACGTGCCACCCCCCCACCCCCGTGGGTTTGGGAAGCACCACTGCACACATGGTGAACCAACACGCTGACCAACCCCCCCACCCCGCCACACAGACGCCTGTGGCAGTGCGTGACGGAGGCGTTGCGCGCGGGTGACCTGGAGCTCGCCACGCAGCACAAGCACGAGCTGGAGGAGCGCCAGCGCAGGAGGAGCGGCGGCGTGCCGAAAGCGGCACGCCCTGGAACACGCAATACTTCAGCAAGGAGGTGCGCTACTCACTCATTCAGCCGCACGGTAGCCGACGCACACAGAAGGTATCATCAGCCCAATTCACGTGCTGAAGGAGGGGACACATTTATAAATAAACGCGATCTAAACCCAAAAATCGTTGATTATGAATAAACACAAAAGCAGCTCTTAAGAAATGAGTCTTCAAGCTACATTGGCTTCCTAATATCGAAGAGCGTTCCAGACGGCCGCAGAAGCGCATCTGAAAGCATTCGATGGGACGTTCTCACTTCGCATGAAACTGTGCCAGTTTGAACGTTCAAACGGTGATCACACGTTTTTGTTTTGTGTCGTCTGGTGTTGCAGGGCGAAGGGTGGGTGTTTAACCACCCCCAGGTGAAGGCTTCGCTGTCCGGATTCCCACTTCCTTCCCAACCGTAAATCAACGCGACTTAACTGCGACACTAACTCGACTTTACCTGTGGCTGATGAATCTTTAATAATCTAACACAAGGATTATAAAATTGCAATATATTAAAAAAACGTTCTTAATACACTACTGGAAGCCAAAAATGTCTATATCCAGTAATGAAAAGTGAAATGTTTAGAACCTCTAAAAACGAATAACTGTCTTAATTTGACATTGTTTCTCGCTTAATTATTTACTTTGTCTAAACATAATTGCATGTTTAACGGTGTTCCCACGCTCATAGCTCGGTGTGCGTGTGTTTCGTCTTTTGAATGTGCCCTCTGCGTACGGGACCTCCTTGCTGCATCCGCTGCAGCCTTCCCTTCCTGTCAGTACAGAGACTGCGCTGTACTCCAGTGCCTTATTCCTCTCCTCCCTCTCGTCCCCCAACCACTGCCCGCCTGTGCCGCTTGCACTTTCCTGCACCCCAAGGCAGTGGCTCTCGTTTCTCTCCGAACCTTATTCCTCATTGACGATGGAAATGTAACTTCATGCGTCACTTTCTGCGTGCGGGAGTCATTGGCGTATTTTTTTATAATTATGTTTGTGCCATGTAATGATGATACGTTGATTTTTGTTATTACATGTGGGTTTGTTATGTGGGACTTGTGCTAAGGCTGTGCCATCAGCTTGAGCCACACATCCCCTTGCCCTGGGTGTCCTGGCGAATCGTCTGCGTTTCCCTACGACAGGGTTCTTCAACTGTATCTTCCGGCTGGCCAAAAAAAACGCTAGCAGGTGCTGGCAGTAGTGGGTGTCCAGGCGTTGAGGTCACATGGTGTTGTGACATCATAGCATTTGTGCATGAGACCACCAACCTGTACCTCGTCTTCAGTCGCATTTGCCTCACTGTCACACTAGTCTATCTCGACAAGCTATATCTCTTGGTGGGCCAAAGTTTAGCAGGTCACACCTGGCCAACGAGACCACCCATTGAAGAACCCTGCGCGAGTGTTAGCAAAAGCCCCATGAGCGGCTTGGCTAATGATGGGTAAACGAATGAGGCTGTGTCCGCCGATAGCAGATTGACAAAACTTAATCGCCAGGCCGTGTTGCTACCACCTGTACCCTTCGGTCTTTTCGGTTATTGCACTGACACAATTGGGTCCCTACTAGATCAAGAGCAAATGATTACATCCACGACCTGTGTCCGAAGAGCAGGCCCAGTTCCGAGTTCACAGATCCCTTTTCAGTGGAACCATCCTGGGGTGCAGCTTGAGTTGGTCCATTGCCGCGAATTGTACATTGGAAATTGTTCAGATATAAAAGTTGTGGATTTTATTATAACTGGACCTGCATCTGATTACAAAGCTATGCAATACTTTATTTTATATTCTGTTCAGCACATGGGCAAATAAAGGTTCTACAAACGTAAATGTGGATCCATATACATTGATGCGTGTAAGCACTTGCACAACAAAGGGCTTTGGAGATGGCATTGCTCTGGGAAGGAGTTGTGTTGTTCGAAAAAAGCAACAGTCGGATTACTACACCCACTTGAACGAACATTGCTGAAAAAAGTTTCTTTGGAACTTATGAATTACTTTTTATTTAAATAAGCACAACTGAAGTCAGTATTAATTGCAAAAAGTTGATTATTTTGTAGAAAGTTGTCAAGCCAAGCCATATCTAGGCGAGCAGAGCAATACCACGAGGTTTAGTTGCCCAAACTGCAGTCTGCATCCCACGCTGGTGATGGCTGGAGCATAAGACAGCAGCGGGGATACCAGTGTGTTCCGCGTGGGATGTGCTACCAGCAACGAACAATATCGTTTGTACTGAAATGGTGGCAAACGTGGAAAGCGGTGTGCAACAATCCCAGTTTAGGATGCCCTGTACTAAATTTGATTACGAGGATAAATATGCAGCGGGGGTTTTTATTTATTTATTCAGCTGTCAACATCCATTGGTCAAATTTTACAGAATTACCCAAAAAGAAAGACAATTTTGCAAAACATTTACAAATCAACAGCAGCCTCATGGCAAGTGAGAAAACATTTACAAATTATAATTGAGTCAAGGGGGAGTTTCCGTCTGAAACGTAGTTTACTTGGGTGTCCAAACAGGAAATGGTTTAATAATGCCTGGAGCTGCTAATATTCCTCAGTGCATGGCAAGCGCATGGAAGCTCCCACTCCCATGGTCCTTGTATGAAACAAATAATTTACTATCGAGTAAATAAAGTTAAAAAGTATTCGCATGTCTTTGTGAAAAAGAGCCGTCATCACGAGGAACACAACCCACCCCACTCCGGTAATGCACGGCTTACCAAGTCACAGTTACCTGTGCCAAACAGTTGACCTTGCCACCCGCCAACTCGTGAAAACTAAGAGACTTTCCCAGCTGTTGACCCCGCCACACGCGCCGCTCTACAATCCATAGCCTCTTTCCAGTTGTCCCCAGTGCATTCAGTGGAGAGGGTAGTGGGAGGGGTCCTGGCCACCGTGAGAGCACTGCAGAAAACCGCCCTGCATTGCCGCTCAGATCAGCACGTGCTTCACCGCGGTCGGGACACGGACAGGCCGCGGGTCGTCCAGTGAGCCCAGACCAGACGTTTCATTTGCTGGTGCCGCCCGAGACGGCAAAGAATTTTGCAGTTCCAATTTCTTTGATGTTTAGGAAAATAGCGAATTATGATGATAAACATTTACAACGTGTGGGTTATCAAATACTTCACTTATGCCAATTTAATTATATGGCCAGTGAGCATTTGCCACCTTGTACCAAATTTCTGATCCGGCCCATGGACTAAGGAGATGCAAAATACAGCTCCACAATCATTAAACAAGAAGAATGCATGCACTCAAAGGAGGTGGTAAGTTTAAACTTGTAAACTTAACAAGACAGTTGCAGAATGGACATGGTTAACACAATTACGTGGGTTTAATTATTGGGTGACAATGGTACACGGCTATTGGTTAAGACAGGGGTTCCAGTGGATGCGATGCTAATTTTTTGAAGTTGTAAAACTCCCCATTAATCTCACGTCATTCGGCCGAAAGCTTCAAAGCGCGCACGCCTTCACGTACGCCGGACATCAGTGCAATGGTCCTGACGCACAATTACCATCGGGGCAACTCGCTTTCACGAAAGAACATTCCCCCCCCATCCTCCGCTGTCACAACTTAAAGAGAGGTGATGCCATATATACAATCTTTGTTGTAAGAAGAAAACAACAGGAGAAAGAAAATAAACCAACGGAAATAAAACTATTGCCTCGGCAGCGCGAGACAACGGGCACCCTGCAACTCGCCCGTGCCCCCGGTGGGGCAAGCACTCAGTTCTCCAGGAGGGCGGGCGGATTGATTGGAATTCATTCCACGTGCGACCCCTTTTATTTCGAGGTCGACTTCTTCCCTCTCTTGATGACCATCTTGTTCTTGATGTGGCCGCGCTTCCTCTTGCTCGTCTGCGTGACACACGGGTGGACGCGGACACGCAGGGTTAGCGCCGCCACCGAGCGAAACGGCAGCATGCGTCGAGGACTGCGACGCATTTTGGCGATACTGCCTCGCGCTTTCAATCTCTTGTCAAGGTCACATTATTCCCTGCAAGACGGGGCAAAGCTTCCAGGCATCGTCGACCTTTTGACGTCACAGAAGCCCCAAGAGAAACGACCACCTATTGTACTTGATCAACTTTCAGCACACGTAATATAATGTATTAATCCACAAAAGCCTCGAGTCTGAAGAGGCTTTTAAAGAGGGTCCTTGCAATTAGAGAGTTTGCTGATATCCTCTTTTGCATTGTTCATGTGGGAGAAACGAGTACTCTGATAAAACCAATTAATTCAAGAGGACAGCACTCCAAGGTCTTAACAGATAAGTTTACAAACCCACCTGTTGCACTGCCATCTCTCCCGGTCACCTGACTAATCCAGCTGAGTTTGAGAGTTTCACAAATCTGCATAACTCACCAAGATACTTGCACCCAGAGCAAGGGCTCTTTAACCAAGATACACATAGGAATCTCGCAAGCATCCACGTGTCGGTATATATGCTCAACCTCCCCACACAACAGTCCTGCTTGGCTCCCCTGGAATAGTTTACCTCGATTCAGGTGGTACCGAATTGGGCTGCAAGGTGGCTGGGAGATGGCAGTACAGCAATGGATCTTTGAATCTATACATGCGAAGCTATCAGCGTTTCCCCCCATCGTGTGTAAAGAGTTTTCTCCTTCGTACCAAATGATCATGGAATTTACCAAAGAGGAACCTCGTGAAAAATATTATTGTAACAAGGACGAGCAGTGGCAGACTACCATACACCATGCTGGAAGGCATCCGCAGACGGCTGAAGAGCACGTGACGGAGGATGCATCAACAGGCCAAGCAGTTACACTATGGGAACCTCATTTGCCAGTAAAAATATGATAATTGTTTTTTACCCTTCTATCTGGCAACAAAACTGACACCTTTTCACAAGATGACGCCAAAAGTGCGCCTTTTGGCGTCATCTGGTCCAACCCATGTGAGACTTGGATCTAAGGAAAGCTGTCTCGGGTGTGGACCAATCAACTTCAAGGACAGTGCACATTATCAGAGTTATGTCTTTTGTTTGTATTTATGACTGCAGGTATTGCGGTCTATGCAAACATGACTCCTTGTGAAAAGGTGTCAGTTTTGTTGCCAGATAGAAGGGTAAAAAACCAATTATCAGGCCAAGCAGTGTCAAAAAAACTAACTTATAAGGTGGCACTCATTTCAAAGTGCTTGCTCAAATGAACCACAATAACTTGCTAAGCTCGTCATCACACGAACTCCGGTCATCCTCGAAACGGCTTTTGGCTAGTCAAACAAAGACGGTCCACTGTATTGCGCGCGTTCATATGTGCGTCTGCGGCCGTCTGGAAAGCTTTTCCGATATCAAGTCACTGGAGCTATGCACTTTTAAATCCAGATTGAAAACTCATTTCTTTAGAACTGCTTGTGTTTAGTTTGTTGTCCTTCCCCCGCATCTCCGATTAGCAAGGTTACCTACGTATGGTGCAAAAGATGTTCAACATGCATAGAAACAGAGAAGGAAGCGAAACAAAACTGGGCAAGGGATACAGAGCTGAACCGCCTGGCGCAGCAAAACAGCAACAGACGTAACCTCCCCCAATGGACACGAAGACGTCGCAGAATACAACTCAGCGAGACATTTTCACAATCAATTATTCACATGACCAAACACGTAGGGTTGGCGCCTGGTGCGTGCGGGTGAGGAGGTGGATCCGACCTTCTTGGAGACGTATCTCTGCTTGGGCACGGTGTTGGTGGAGCGCGCTTTGCGGCCCAGCGGCTCGCGGTTCTCCAGCTGCTTGACGCGGAAGATCCGCACGAGCCAGTGCTCCGAGGTGAACGCCTCCTCCAGGTGCTTGAAGCTGATGTCCTTGTTGCCGATCTCCGCGTTACGCGTGCGGTCAAAGCCGGGCGGCGTGCGGAAGTCCAGCTGCGCCAAGCGCGGGCCGACACACCGTGGCGTGTGATTACGTGCTTACCTCGCAACCTCGTACAGCGACGTTCATCATTCCACTGGACGAGGGCCTCCCCACACCGTGCATGGCGTGAGGGTCATACGAGCATACTTTATCACGCTGGTCAGCGCGGGTTGGCAAAGTAGGCCGAGGAGAGTGTAGAACATTGTATTTTTCCGCACTCTACAAGTTCTGGATGATCCCAAGATGGCCTGGTTTGCTCAGAGGTCAGAATGCTCTGCTGAGATCCTTAGTTTGAATCCAGCCGGCTAAATGTGCTATAACCAACCGGGTTCTAACGTGTATTGAGTTGATGGTCTCAGCCAGTTCAATGATAATAACATTTGGTTCTGCAATTAATACGGCTACATTCCAGCTTTGAGTCCATTCTCTGGCAATGGACAAGTGCTGCCCCCCTACCGTGTAGCCTAGAGGTCACTTTAAGGTATCTCAGGGGGAGCTCTGCGATACCCGCTTCTGTGGACCGTTCTCTCGGACCGTCTCTGTGAGAGTTCCGAATGGATTCTTCATCTCAAGACATCGACGCCGTTAACACAAATTGGGATAATATTGGGGAACAAAACTAACACACCTAAAAAGTTACAACACCGAGCCGAGTGCTTGGGTCTCGACGTTACCGCTTCCCATGTGGTGTGCGACGGGCTGGGCAGGTGGGCGTCCTGCTCGCACCCTACCTGCATCTCCCCAAAGCGGTAGTAGGACATCTTGTACATGAGGCAGTTGAGCAGCACGGGAGAGCCACCCCGGTCCACACGGAACTCGCCCTGCGGTGTGAAGTAATCGCTCTCCTGCACACGCGCGACACAAAACACGGGGTGTGGCACCGTCAGCACGACCAAACCACATCAACATAATCGTCAATCCACTGCTGCCACCATCTATCACTGTCCTGCGAAGCATCAATCCAGCACCCACGAGTGATCATAAACTCCTCGTGCCCTCCAGTGGTAGTCGCCAAGCAAACGGGTCAACATAATATCCCTCACTTGCGGGTTTCAATCGACGACGGAAAATGTGAAACTACCACCATCCTCCGTTTAGAGGTCTTTTCACAGAACCTTGGGCCACTGATGGGATTGGCTGTCTTCTGCAAGAAACTAAGATGAAGCTGCTTGCTACTCTGTATGATATGAAACTTCCAACTATAGCACTTTGGGCATGTGGCGCCTCGCTTCTTCCCCTTGATTGACCCTGCTCTACCAGGAACCTCACGGGTGGAGTAGGCCAAGGGAGTTGCGGCATTAGCCAGCGCTTGCGCTGCCCGAGTGCGGCAGGCGCCGCTGTGTGCGCTCGTTGCAGGAGAGCGACGAGGTGCTAGACCGTTGTGGGGGTTCGGGGGCGGGGGAGAGGGCGGCACTCACGCGGATGTCCCTGGGGTGCTCCCCCTCGGCGATGCGAACCATCCACAGGAACTTATTGATATCGTCGCCCGAGTAGCCGATGACACCCCCGAAGATGATGAGCACGTAGTCGACATCCAGGCTGCGCATGATCTCGTACGCCGCGCTCTCGTTGGACGACATCGCCTTGCCCACCTGGGTTACAGAACGTGGGGGCATCCACATCGCTGCAGTTTTTTTTGCGAACCTGGTGTGTGCGTTAGCGTGCGATGCGTGCGCTGTGCGCGTGAATCGGTGCGATTCTATCCACGTACGAGCGCTATGTGGCTGTTGTTCCACGTGTTGTTGTCCACGAGGGTGGTGCGGTTGGCCATGCCCGCGATCTGGTACCCGTAATCCCACCACGACATCACGCGCGCGTGCTCGTCCGTGTTTCGCCGCAGCCAGTAGTATGCCTCACGGAAGTCATCCAAGATGTTTCGCGTCCTGTGGGGACACACGCAAGGGGAGCGTCACATTGACCCGTGGGTTCCGATCACAGCGTCACACATTACCAACCGTCATTACGAAAGGTGGCATATTTGTGATCTCAACTAGGGTTGTTTAACAACAACCGGCGAACCGGTAACCATTTCCAGTTGGTTATCGGCTCCAAAAGACAGGAACCGGACATCGTTCCCAGTCAAATATAACAAAAGTACCGATTGTCCAGGTTTCCTGCTAACTTGCAAAACACATGAAAAAATCCAAACATGCATAAAAACACGCACAAAGAAACACCACACATCCTATGGACCCTCATGAAAAGATCTAAAAAAAATTCGGTGATTATTTACCACCTGGTTACAAAAACTCACACAAGTTGAACAGTGTCACATGTGAAGCTGCTAAAATAAACATGCCCATGTATTCGCGTGTTGTTGCGTGTTGTTGCGTGAGAGCAATGACACATGTGCACCACGTGTATGCTTGCGGTTGGAGTGGGGGGAAGGGGGGGGGAGTGCGATGTGGCAAGGGTCGGACCCGTCATGGTTGTACGACGCCAACACGACGCTGGGGCTCGAGTACGCGTTGCTCGTGACCCAGGTGCAGTGCACGGCGAACATCATGAGCAGCATGAGCACCACCATGACCACGATGCTCTTGACGTTGGGACCCAGCCCCTCCTCGCTCTTCTCCTGCTCCGAGGGGTACTTCCGCACCTTGCCCGCCTTCCGCACAAACAGACATGCGCGCACACGCACGCACAAAAGACATATAGGCTTTAAACAAACTGTTGGGGCAAGTGCCGTTAGCGAGCACCTATTAAAGATGGCACGGCAAACGAGACGGTGGGTGGTCAAAGCCACGACCAGTGGCGATGTTCACACCGTACAGCGGGTACTCATTTGAGGCCGAGTCGACCTAGGGGAGGCCCAGGACCCACACCTTGTCGTAGAGATTGGGGGTGCTGCGCTTGCCCTCGTCCTCGTCGTCGCTGCTGTCCCCACCCGTACGTCGCTCGGGTTGCCGCTCGTCGGCAAGGTACTGCCGGAACGTGTCGGAGAAGGCGATGCCGGCCAGCACGCACACCACAGGCGTGAGCGTGAGCATGAGCCGCACCATCACCCCCGCAAAGTACGTCGCCGTGATCGCATACAGAGCGACTGTGCACATGCGTGCGTGCAGAATAAAACACAAAGCAGGACATAACAAGTCAGGCTCCGTCAGACAGGACGGTAACATTTCGCTTACGTTTGGACGATTTTTTTTGTTATGATGAATGTAGTGGCTGCAGGGGTCGGGTGAACCAATAACACATACAACACATGCTCAGCCCTTCATCAATCCACCGGTGAAGGCCTCTCTATGTCGTGTCGATCATGGGGGTTGTTTTACCATACTTTAGGTTGGTCAGTGCAAGTTGGCAAAGGCGGAGGAAGAGCCCGGGACCGGTTCAGATATCACTCGCCACGGACGTTAGCCGTGGTAGAGAAAATAAAACTCAGGTCGACGGGTTCAGAGCACGAAGCACCAATCGCTGAGCCAACCTCCCATCCATATAAACACAAATAAACAGTTGAATCTTTACACTCTCGATTCAATGAAAGTGAAAGCGAGCCAAGAAATCGATTCTAATCGGTCAAACAATCCACGCGTCGTAGTGTGTCTCAGAAGACAACGCCGTGGCTGCGACGCTCAAACAAGCGGAGGAGAGAGGTGCGACTCTTCCCCCCCCCCCCCCCCCGCTGGGACTGGGGAGGGGCGTGTGCTCGCGTAGCTCTCACTGAAAACCCGCTCGTCGTTGATGTCCTTGATGCAGAACCAGAGTCCGGCGGGGAAAACGCACACCAGGATGTGCAGGTCGAAGAAGAAGGAGACCCACGTGGTGGGCTGGTGCTCAGACACCGACGCGATGATGGGGATGTGGATCTTGGCATACCTGCAACAGGAGTTCAACTTCATACGTATGCTTTCTCAGCCTCTCGTGTTCCACCCGCGGCTCTTCAAAGTTAAGCCGCGTGTTGAGCGTTTCGCCTCGCAAGTTTTTGCCAAACATGATGGTTATGTCAAACACTAACGGAGCTCTTGAAGCCCGCAGTGGTGCATGGCGAAAGCCGGACAGAGAATACGTTTATCACGAAACAAAAACCCAGAAAAAGGCTCACCGAGTAGCCCAACCGTTACACCCGATGAGCATATTGTCGCTTTAACGCGAACATAGAAACTCGTGTCGTGCCAGAGACGGACAGCGGTTTGCTAGATTTTTTTTTATTGTGAACAACTCACCCAGTGTCCCACAGGGAGTAGAATCTTCCGCTCCAAGGAGCGATGTATCCTGAAGACGGCAGGGGTAGGAGCAGTAATAATGAGTGATGATCATAACTTATCTAGATTTATGTAGCTCCTTATTCCAAGGCGCCTTACAGCAATTATGCAATTGTACGTAAGATGATAATGGCCGAGATTTAAAAAAATTGGGCTTAATAAAAGTGCTGGTGTAGTTCTGGTGACAGGAGGGCAGATGGGAGTGGTTAAGGAGGAGTAGGGGTAGTGACGGCTTGCGGTCGGCCTGGTATCAGTAGGATGCGCTGAGGGAGAAGAGATGGGTTTTAAGAGAGGAATGGCAGTAGGTTAGTGAAGCTGATTGTTTTATGTGCAGTGAGAGTTTGTTCCAGTGAAAGGGAGGCAGAAGAGAAAATGAACAAGAGAGCAAGACTGGGCGCAGGGCGAGCGAGGCACAGAGAGGGACAGTAGAGATTGGGAGTGCAGAGGACGGGATGTGACAAAGATGAGAGAAGCAAGACAAGGTGGGTAAGACCATCCCCGCAGCAGTACTGGCCTCACACAGGACATGGCTTTGGAACCATAACACAAAACTGCACTTACACACACGATCGGCTTTGCTATGATGCATTTGTTAATTTCACTTTTCGTTTAAATCAATGTATGCGTATTATTTGAATTAAACGAGTTCACACTTCAATTCAAAACTGTTCATATCAGGTTGCTTAAAAGTTCCCAGTTCTGTCAGCGCCCCAGAGTAAAGAACACTTGCGATGTGTGTCAATCTACCACCCTTTCCGTGCTTTTAAGAGAGAACATTGGACAAAATATCAGTGTTTTATACACTTACATTGTACGACAGCGCAAATGACGAATTTAGTGAATTAAGTTGCCTTGCGCTTGTGCCCCATTATCAATAATTTGGCCATATTTGTATTTATTTATTAGCACAGTCACTTGCCACTCAACCCCCTACAGAAAACCCATTCGACATCGTACCCCCCTCCGCCGCATGTTTAAGCTCCAGTGCAGAGGGTGCTCTCAGTGCATCTCGTCCGCAGACTGTGGGCCACACCAGCAAAGCCAGCCGCTGGTGGCACCACCCAGAGTGGAACGACCGCTGTGTACGGGCACGGCGTAGCTCACCCGCGTAAGTGAGGTAGACAACGGTGAGGAACACCACGCCGGCGGCTAGCGCCACCGCCACGAAGAACAGCGTCTTGAACTCCTGCCGCGTCAGTCGTTCGCGCAAATACTGCAGGAAGGCGTACGCCTGCAGCAGCACGAACACCCCTGCACGAGCAACGTGGTCATCACGGGCAGTCAGACCCGAATGTATTCCCAATAGGTTTTCAGAGATACAGCGATATTATCATGTACAGTACTGTATGACAATATAAGGCCAGTTTTGCTCTTAACAGTATTTTATTTCCTTCAAATAAAATCAAGTGAAAATGGTATGCATGTTGAACTTCTTCCGTGCCGTACGTAGCCAACTACACTAATCAGAGATGCAGATATTTTGTTAGCATGATGGTTATGTCATAATTTCCATCGTTAGTCTAATTAATGCATTACTTTTTTCCGACACTAACAGCGCATGCGTTAAAAACATTATAGATCATAAACTTGCAATGATAGGAAGACTTATAGGAGGATGATGTTAAGCGACCCACAGCTGAATAACATTTAAGTAATCGTTATTTTTATTGCAGTCGTGCACATTCCTTTTTATTGGAAGCACAGGAAAGCACAAAATCAATATTCAAAATACAAGATACAATTACAAAGCTATGGGAAATTGACATAGCGACAATTAATCGTCCTATTATGAAGCTTTCTCTCGTATCGTCAACAAAATTAGATTCGTCAACTCTAATTCCTAAGTCTACAGTCATGTGATCTTGCAACCGGATCTCAAGCGCCGGGATAGAATATCCCCCCCCCCCCCCCAACTTGAATCTCTAAAAGCAGGGAACGGGCACTTGGCCAGCGGAGCCACCACCACCACCCCACCCCCTCCTCCACCGTGCCCTGCGTGGAGACTCACCGGCTGCGGCCATGTGTTCGCTGGTGCGCACAGGCTGGAAGCCCACAAATGGGATTTGCATGGAGAGGATGAGGCCCAGGATGAAGAATGTGCTGTAAGCTGGGGGAGGACAGGAAGGGGCGGAGGAGCAAACATGAGTGCAATCTTCCACCCCATCATTTCTCAACAACACCGCGGTGGCAGGCAGAATGCGCCTCGTCAGTCAAACATTTGTGGTGCCGTGATAACGTAACGAGTGCCAATAGTGATAGACCAGTCAACGGTTGCGCCGCCAGATGTCAACCAGGTATCAACCTGCTTTGCAATGCAAGGCCTCTACCTAACTGCTTTCGCACTGGGCAGGGCCCATGTTCGGCCAACAATCCGGGACGGCCCGCAGTGTACATGCAGTAAGCTGCAGTGACACGCATTGTGGTGGAAGAGGACTGCCCTCCAAGCAGAATGGCCGAGGATCGAAAGCACCGAGCAATGTAGACGTGTAATGCTTGGAGAAAGCTTCTCGTGAACACCACAACTCCACTCCATCGCCCCGTGCAACTGCACCCAAAGAAATGTTGCAAACAAACCGCCCGGTGGGGTGCAGCATCGGCAGGCGTACCGATGTATAGCCTGCGGCTGAAGCGCTGCATGAGGAGCAGCACGAAGACGTGCAAGGGGATGAGGTTGATGATGAAGACGTAGCCACCCCACGCCGACACCTGCAGCAGCACGGTGCACACGCACAGCCACACGGCGCTATCAGCGTCCAGCCCAACGCCCGTGGCCACGTATACACGCACGAGTGGGAATCGCATCGCTCACCATGTAGAAGTAGGAGAGGCAGCAGCATGTCGACCAGAACACGGAGCCAGTCTTCACAGACTTCACCTGCAGGAAGAATTGCAGGTTATGTCACTGAAGCAAAGGGGGTTTTATAAACTGCAAAAGCAATCGCCAATTAGAATCCACATGGGCAAACGTCAGAGAAAAACGTTCACCGAAGTGATGTTTAAAAGCAAAACATCTGAATCTTGACTTAAAGCTTTCATGACTGCAGGAATTAATATTCTTTGGGTCTTTCGGTAAGTCACGTAGAACAAAAGAAAATTGTACAACATAGTAGTTCTAGTAGTTTTTTGTAAACATGTTTTGTTCTACTCGACTTTACCGAAAGACCCAAAGAATATAGCAAAACATCTGATTGAGGAGTTTATGAAAATCCACTGTGACAGGTGATACAAATCTAAATTACGAGGTTGCATCTGTCACTAGAAATTCAACAAAAAATCCAACAGTAAGGAAGAAGGTGACATCTCAGCTCATGTGACATCATACTGTCTGAAGGATATTATTACAATTTTGTTTGTTTTGTTGCATAATTAGAGTCTGCACATGAAAAGGTTTTCCAGACACGAACAGTCACCACATGCATATCCACGTCTTTTAATGCAACACCACAGAGCCGTGAAGGCACCTTTAGGAATCTTAATGTTTAACCATAGGACTCCTATGGTTAAACATTAATGACAAACTCGGGAAGAGTAGCACAGCCACTTTGAACCACCGAGTCGAAGTACAAGACGTACGGCCACAGTAAAAGTGTTGGGTTGCTCAAATTTTACGAAAGCGTGCATCGCCCACCACACAATGCGGCAGCACGAAAGGAGCACATCAATTAGCAAACAGCAGTGACTAACGAACCCAGAGGTAGTAGGTGAACTGGAGAGCGAAGATGGCGACACCCTCGTTGTCATAGGAGCCGGCCACGGAGCGAGAGATGTATCCCGGCACGATGGCGATAAAGCACGCGGCAAAGAGCCCGCGCCACCGCTCCAGAGCTGGCGCGTCAGCAGATACGTGGCGATGGCCGTGAAGCCGCTGAACACGGGCGCCAGGAACACGCATACGTCGCGGATGTGCACCGTCACAATTAATTCACTATCCATTTCACTAATTTGCTCACCAATCAATCACTCCTCCATTCACTCATTAATTCATTAATTAACCCATTCAATCACGCATTAATTTATTAACCCATTGAATCACCCTTCCATCCACTTATCCATTCATTAGCCCATTCAATCACTCTTCCATCCATTTAGTCATTCATTAACCGATTCAATCATCATTCCATCCACTCGTTCATTCATCCATTAACCCATTCAATCACCCTTCCATCCACTAAGTCATTCATTAATCCATTCAATCCAGGGGTGGAAAAAAATAATATCCGAATTTGAGGTTTAAAGTTCAAACCTTAATAAACCTTAATAAACCTAATAAACCTCATGGTTTTATTCTCAATACTCCAGATCAGTACTAGTCCTCCTCAACGAGTCATGTCGTTGCCCTCGGACATATAACTGCATTCGGCGAACGCCGCATAGTTGCTCTCCACCGAACTGGGCGCCAAGCTGTTCCTGAGCTCGCTGTGTATGAAGCCCATAGTTGAGAAGTTGCGCTCCGAGGCTGCAGAGGATGTCGCCATCGTGAACAGCTTGACGCCGATCTTCTGAAGATCGGGCCAGGCCACGCCGTCAGACTGCCAATACTGCAAAGGTGTCTTACGTCCCTTGAGCAGCATAATGAATCTAAACCCGCCGGCATCCTTCTCCTGCTGCCGAAATGATGTACTCGGTGAGCTGCATAAAGAGCGCCTCTCGTCATCAACCGCCGTCTCATCATCGATCGGTGTCTCCAGTAAGATGTTCTCCAGCTCTTTTCGATTAGCCGGGCTCAAGCCCTCTCCAATGAAGCGAGGATCTAACAGATACGCCAGTCCATGGGCCTTTCCGTACATGAACTGAAAGCGACTTGCTGCCAACTTGATCAGGTAGTTGATCTCTTCAGTGCTCGCATGACCGTCTTCGTGCAGCTTGGCAAACTCAGCAGGGAGGGCGTGAAAATCCGGCAAGACTTCAGAGACTGGTACGGAATCGGATTGATATTTGACAATCAATGCGTCGATGGGTGTGAGAATGGCAAGGGACTTCTGCAACAGAGAGACGAAGTCGTCGCTCGTAATGATGGTCTCGCATTTCTGAGCTGCCATCCCCTTGATGAAGTCGCGAGCTGTGACAATGGAATGCAGAATCCTCTCCGACGACAACAGCGTCTCGCAACAGCCTTTGATCGTTCCCCAACGTGTAGGAGCCGGCCGGACCAACGCTCGAACGCCAGCGATCTTCTGTTCAGCCTGCAGCTGTGCCTTGAGAACGTGACTGTTGTGAAACAATTTGACCGTGTCCTTGCACCCCACGATGAACTCAAGCAGGTACTCGAACGGATAGTCGATCGGGTATGTGTGTTCTGATTGGCCGGCTTTCCTCGTCTTCGTGGCAGAGAATATGTCCTTGACAAGCAAATGCAGACCATGCGACGTACAGCCTTGGAAATAGGAGGATGGGTGAGCCTTCGAGAGCTGTTCCCACTCATTCTTGTTGGTGGATGTGTTGTCGGTGACCGCGCCAGCGAATGTAGTCTTCGGATGGGACGCCATCACACGTTGAAGATCCGAGGCGATCCAGTCAGCGTTGTGGCCCTGCTCTCCAGTGGACACCGACTCGAGAAACAACGTTGTGGACGGCGATGTGACCATGTAGTTCACAATCGGATCATTCTTGATGTTTGACCACGCATCAGATGTCAGGCAAACGGTCTTATTGTCCAGGACGGTGTCAACCTTCTTCTTCATGTCGATGTACGCCCTGTCGAGCAATGGTCCGGCCAGCCTCTTCCTGTTCGGCAGCACTGCATCTGGGCGAAGGGCCTTCACAGCGATCACCAGGTTCTCCTCCTCGACCCGCTGGAACGACGTGCCCGAGACAAAGTAATGCATTGCTATGGCCTGCTCGAACTTCTCCTTCGTTCGCTTATCGAGCTGCATGGGTATTAGGTGATCTTTGATCGATCCTTGCTTCATCGACGAAGCATTCGATGTAGATGGAGTTGAGCTGCCGCTTGCCTTCGATGGCTTCGCCCGCTTCTTGTTCGACGCATACCACTCGGGACGATCATCTATCTCGGTGCCATTCATTGCCCTCCGAAAAGCGGCGCATGCATTCAGGTGCCTCATCGCCTGCTCACTCTTCTTGTGATGGTTGAATCTGGTGCGACAATGTTTGCAGACGGCACTCTTCAACTTGTGCGGTTCCGGATCATCGGTGAAGTAGTGCCAAAACTGGCCCATCGAGCGTCCTCTGGCCTTCCCTGCATTCGCCGATGCCTCGTCGCCACTCCATCCTCTCTGCCTTGGCCACTCCATTATTCTCCATCACAATTACGACATCACTATCACATTCTTCGGAATCGAGTAAATCCTCATCCAGGTCCTGATCCATGATCCTGCTCGAGGTGGAAATTGGGTTCGTTTGATGACATTAGTAACTCAGGTAATGCCAAGATTTCTGATTTCTGGGCTCCGGCCTTCCGCAGTCCGTTACTTCAGTCAGACTTCCTGCAAAAACCAAAATGGCGTCTTTTTATAATAAACCTCAAAACCTCACCCTAACTGGCCCTTCGGGATATTAGGTTTTTTATTTAAACATTATCAAACCGAATTGTTTCAAACCTCGCCTTGCCACCCATGATTCAATCACCCTTCCATCCACTTGTTCATTCATTCACCCATTCAATCACCCTTCCATCCACTTGTTCATTCATTAACCCATTCATTCACCCTTCCATCCACTTATTCATTCATTAACCCATTCAATCACCCTTCACCCACTCATTACCCCAATCACCCCACTGGAGTTCTTTCATTGATCTTTTAGCCCATCCCACTCCACGCCCCCCACCCCAACTCAACCTTCAGCATGACGTCACTTCCCGAGCCACCCAATGGGAGCTCACCACGCAGAAGCCACTTCCGTTAAGTTAGGCGCTCCGCGATTGGCCTCTTGCAAGTGAAACGCGACGCGATTGGTCGAAAGCAAAGCGGCCCCTCATTGGTCCTCTTGCACCCCGGGTAAGATGGCGGAGCAGGCAGAGCTGCGCGCCTTGGCGGCGCGGCCGCGGGTCTGCAATCGCTCCTCACCTTCACAGTGCTCGCGCTCGCCTGCCTCGCCGGGTTTAGCTCCCGGCTCTTCGCCGTCATCCGTTTCGAGAGCATCATCCACGAGTTCGACCCTGGTGAGCGCGGGGAGCGAAGTCGGCATCGCCGGGGGCACTAGGCCTCCGCGTACCCCCCCTCGCTCGCCTGGATGCGAGTCCCCGGGAGGCGCGGCCTCGGCCGGCGGGAGCGAGGAGACGCGAGCGGGGGTCGGGGACATGGTCTGTGGTCATAGTCCAGAGATTAGTCCGTGTCAGGGCTAGGCCGGGGTTAGGATCGATCTGCATGATTGAACATTCATTGGAAATGCACGAGGGTTTTAAAAGTCGAGTTGCCAGCAAGGCGGCTGGCACATGTACAGCGATCTTTGTTAATCCACTGCTAGATGAGATTTTCCTCCAGCCGTGTGGGTTTAATTGAGCATACTTCACCACCCCGGTCAGTCCGAGTTGGTGAAGTCTGGCAACATAAACGCGGGGGTCATCGAAACGCGGTACACCAATTGAGTTTGCTGCATTTGACATTTCGCTGTTTGCACATCAAAAAAAAGTGCTCATCGAGTTTTTTTGCGTCTTGCCACGAGGATATCGATGCGGAACGAGTAACACGCGAACACAAACCGAAGCCTGTTCGGGTGCCCGCGTCAGTGACCGCACCGCGAGATGCGCGGAGCTGTAACGCGATTCCCGGAAATATTCAGGATTAATCGAAATTGCCCCCGCGATGCTCGGTGATGCAAACCAACACACCTATGAATAAAATACGACGTGGAATTATATCGCGTGTAAATGCGATCGCTTCTCCTCCAGTAGTTATGCAAAAAGGAGTGGGGCATATTTATTTTTCACAAGTCGGGCATAGGCAGGCCAAGAACGGGAATGTCTGAGGCTGCTCTTGAGCATGGGACAGGGAGTTGACAGCTTGCGTGGATGGGATAAAGGAGCAGTGTAAGAGAATTATATAACCCCCCCACCCCTCCATTGAGCGATGGTGCGACTGGAGTCTAAGATACGTGACATAAAAACAACGAAGTCTGTGCACACTGCTCAGGCAAAGGCCCTTGCAATCATCGTTTGCACCCACGGCGCGGGAGGAAGAGGAAGCGGAAGGTTTGGCCGTGACCCACGCCTCTTATGGCCGCTGTTATAATGGTTGACGGAGGCAGGAGTGGTAAGGAGAGGGGGGAGTCGGTCACGCGTGTCGCGCCTGCGCAGGTAGAGGGGGTGGGTTGCCTTGGACAGGTGTCCTATTTCCTCAATACACGCATTCTCTAGGGCACAGTGTGTTCTCTCTCGACTTGGTGCTTCTTGGTCCAAGGGCCTTGTGGAAATCAAGACACGTCACACTCGGGACATTGTATCTAAAACACGGTGAGATCGCGTTGAGCTTAGAAGTCACTTTTTTCAAGGAAGGACCTGGATCTCTGAAAGCAATATGGGTACTGTGGCCATGCCGTGCAAGGTCAAAATCGTATCGCACAGGTCGAAATGTTACGAAGCGCAGAGGAGAAACCCCTTTATTACAACGGAATGAGCGCAGTGTTCCGTGTGAATGTGCAAGATGCATAAATTAGTCCCATGATGTCACCGTGCCATATCAATGGACTGCCAGTCTAATTATCTGCTGATATAAACGAGGTCACACGAACGTGGGTGTGTCAACGGCCACCGGCAGCATGCCTCAGCCTGCCGTAATAACAAGTATAATTACGGCAGTGTTAATAGAATGTCTGTGAACGCCTTTGATCTTCGCACATCTGATTTGAGGAATACGCTCTTTGTCCGGAAACTTAGAATCAGCAGCTGGCTATTTAAAATGATAATCGGATGGATTATTCTTGTTTTCTTGTTCTCTTTCCCTCCCTGTTGCCATTATGCAATTACTGGTGGCGTTTTACAAAAACAGATGAACTGTCTCTTAAGCATGATTATCTTGAAATCCGCAATTTCACATGCAATTTGCGTAACTGAATGTCTCCGCTCTTGTGTTTTGTCATGCAGGTTTAATTACCGCGCCACGCATCACCTCAGCTCGCACGGCTTCTATGAGTTTCTCAATTGGTTCGACGAGCGGGCATGGTACCCACTCGGGAGGATCGTGGGGGCACGGTGAGACACTGCCACCCTCTCGTTAACCCACACGTGCCCTTGGCACTATGCAGACACAGCCTGGCTATGACATTCTCTTGGAATTCAATAGATCTCTAGCAATTGATACCTCCCCTAAAAAATCAATGAATGTTCTGTGTGTGTAGTGAGCATACGAATCTGTTTAATATGTGCGTCATTGCATGCATGATTGCTAATAACAAACGCAATTTGTTTTAAATAGCAAAAGGCAATTGCAGGTCAAGACACTGTATAAAGTGCAGGACAGACTAAATGTAAACTATGCTCGATGGAAACCAATTTAAGGAGATACATTTTCGAATGTTGACATGCCTAGCATTCGATATAGATTTTGCTGAACTTGACTTTCTATCTGCAAAGCAAAAAAGTGTCACAGTTCATTGTATACGCCTTCGCATGCTCATGAAGATAGAAACCTTCGTGATATCGTTACAGCTATAAGTACTAGAGGCAGTGTAACACGAGCCGTCTCCATCTCTCCCTCCTCCGCGTCCAACCGCGAACATCCAGGTTTACCCAGGGCTCATGGTGACGGCCGGTGCGATCCACTGGCTGCTCAACTCGCTGCA
>NW_024705161.1:0-27639 GCF_018977255.1 Callorhinchus milii
GTTAGAATGGTGGAAGAGGGTCGAAAGGCCTACTTCTGATCCTACGTTCCTATGGTACATACCTCTCAAAGAGATCTGTCTAATGAGTACTTTTCCAGCACCACAACCTAAGACAAATGCTTCCACTGACGTACCTTGTTGTGGGTTTGATAAAAACTCTATCTGGGCCATATTTTGCTCTGCTCTCCCTTGCGTTCAGTTAAACAATACTCTTGTGTTGTAGTTAATGAATTAATTAAAGATAATAATCCTTACATTTCATGTAGCACCATTCACATCATCGAGATGTCTAAAAGTGGTTCACAGAATGTACTGTAAAGTGCAGTGACAAAGTTTTTTTGAGCAAAACATCGCAGCCACTTGCCATAGCAAGTGTTCCTCTCTCCACCAGAAAGTGTAAATGCTGTTTGAGCAAAATGCCATCAGCTTACACAGCTCACAGGTAAATAAGTGCGTGTTTTGTTCCTTTGTCTTACAGCGAACCTATTGGCCATTGTGGTCCTCTCCCGGGGAAAGTGTGGTCTCTCACAATGTATCACGCGCTACCTCGTGGCCATGGCGGTAGCCGATCTTCTGGTCGTCATCAACGACGTGTTATTGGATGAAATCGCTGCTCTTTATTTTCCTCAAACATTTCTGGACATCACTCCCATTTGTTCACTCAGATTCGTGTTGAATTCGACGGTAACGCATGTTTCAGTCTGGTTCACAGTCGCTTTCACCTTTGACCGTCTGGTTGCCATCTGTTGGTCGAAGCTGAAAACAACATATAGCACCAAGACAACAGCGGCCAAGGTTGTAGGAGTGATTTCTGCTCTGAGCTGTTCCATCAGCATCCCTTGGTACTTTATCATTGAGCCCTGGGAGATAGCCAACAAATTGCCTTGGTTTTGTCTCATGAAACCAGCCTACTTCAACTCCTCCGCATGGATTGCGTTTCGATGGTTTGACACAATAATAACCCCCTTTGTTCCATTCTTTCTGATTTTACTGATGAACGTGGTGACGGTGAGATACATTCTCGCGGCCAATAGAGTACGCAGGAACCTCCTGAACCAGAAAAATGAAAGTGGCAATGATACAGCGATGGAAAATCGAAAGAAATCCATCATTTTACTCTTCGCCATATCAGGTAGCTTCATACTCTTGTGGCTGATGTACGTTTTGGAATTCATACTTTCACAAACTTTAAGTGATTATGTTTACACCGATTACAAGGACCCGGTTTATATCGTCAAACACGTGACAGACATGCTTCAGCTCTTGAGTTGTTGCACAAACACCGTCATTTATGCTGTGACACAAACTAAATTCAGATCGGAAGTGAAACACCTGGTGACATATCCGTTTAGACTCATCTTTAAACTTGTTACATAAAGGAAAATATTTCCTTCTCGTGGGATAATTGGTAAAATCTTGACATCAGGAATCAGATAATAAGACAAATGAGATGTTAACTTTAATTTCAAGAGGTCCGGAATGATCATAATCCTTACATTTGATATAGTGCATTGAGACATCTCACAGTGTTTCACAGAATATACTGTGAAGGTAGAGGCTGTGGGTTTTGTGGGTGAAACATGAAGGCGGTGCTTCTCCAGTTATACAAAGTGCCGGTCAGACCTCTTTTGGAGATTGGTTCAACTTTTGACACCAATTCCTCAGCAACATATTCCAGCCTTGGAGAGTACCCACTAATTATTATCGTGGCTGAAGCGGCTTACTTTGATCTTTGATAAGAGGCCGCACGCACGGGGAGAAATGCCGTCGCAACAGTTGGTTGTGAAGATATGGATTCTATTCCCACAAAGCTGGAGAGCTCAATCAAAAAGGGGATGGAGACATTAGGAACGGCTCTGGTAGGATCCAATTAACAGGTGAAACAGGCTCAATGGGCTGAAAGACCTCCTTTCTTCTCCATAATAGAAAATCCAGAATCCTTTGAAACCTGAGCTCAACCAAGGTCAACAACTAGAGTTTGTCGTAAAGCCCAAAGGAGGCAGAAATGACAAATTAATGGACTGTTGTGGAGGTTGACAAAATTAACGGCCAAAGTCATATCTTTTTAGAAAGGTAACACGATAGAGGCAGAGAGATGTGGGTCAGTGAGGAAGGAGCAATAGATAGGTAGTTTATGTAGGGATATTGGGTGATGCCAGGATTGAGTTGCTTCCACAGTATAAAAATTCAATCATTGATCGGTCTTTGGGCAATTTTAAAGTAAAGAAAGTCAAGTGTTCTCTTGAGGCCGGTTATTATCAATCATGGAGGGGGTTACGAGACGTGTGACACATTATATGGAAAATTCACCCTGGAATTTTACCCTGCAAAATACTTGTACTGCCACTTGTAGCCAAAGTGTATATTATCTCCGTTCTGTCGGTCTCTATTTACTGAATCACCTCCCCAGCCAATAAATGAATCTTCACCTAATGTGAAAAACATTCCCGTGTCATTTTTCCTTCTCTTATTCCTCAGGAAGATTGGTAATTTGAGAGGAGTCTTTGTGAAATTGACTTATGCTGATGCCAGCAATGCTCGATTTGATATGGCACATTATCAGCCGCAGAGCAATCATTCTCTGGAAGTCCAGATGAGAGACAACTTTCTGCATTTGATGTCAACAAGACCGAGGCCCTCGTGATTGGCTCACGCCAGCGCCTTCCACCTCAGGCACGTTGAACCAACTTTGAACCCCTCCAACCCGGCTTCCGCACTGCCCATAGCATGGAAACAGCCCTGGTCACAGTCACTAATGACATTCTGAACATCTGTGATCAGGGCTCCCTCTGCCTCCTTGTCCTCCTCGACCTCACTGCCGCCTTCGACACTGTCGACCACTCCATCCTCACACACCGCCTCTCCGCTTTATTTAATCTTCATGGACCTGCCCTTGTCTGGTTCGATTCCTATCTCACTCACCATCTCCACTTTGTCGCCTCTAACGGTTTCTCCTCCAGCCCCCGCACTGTCACGTCTGTTGTCCCCCAGGGCTCTGTCCTTGTCTCCCCTTTATATCTACACGCTCCCCCTCGGTGACATGATCCGCAGACATGGGGTCAACTTCCATATGTATGCGAATGACACCCAACTCTATCTTTCTGCCCCCACTCTCAACTCCAGGACCACTGCTGTCCTGACAGACTGTCTGTTGGACATCAAGTCCTGGATGAGGGCAAATTTCCTTCAGTTAAATGTGAACAAGACTGAGGCCCTCCTGATTGTCTCGCGCCAGCGCCTCAGCACCTCAGGCTCTGGGAGCATCACCCTCCATGGTTGACCACTACAACTCACTGCCAGTCAGAACCTGGGGGTCTTGTTCAACCCTCAACTGTCTTTTCTTCCCCACATCCAAGCCATGACCCGCTCTGCCTTCCCTCACCTCCGTAACATCGGCCGACTCCGCCACTACCTCAGCCCTCAGGCGCTGAAACTCTTGTTCGTGCCTTCATCACCTCCAGGCTCGACTGTGCAAACAGTTGTCGGCCTTCCCAACTCCTCTCTCCACAGACTGCAGATAGTCCAGAACTCTGCAGCCCGTGTCCTCTCCCTCACCAAACTCCATGACCCCATCTCCCGCACTGCCTCCCTCTCCTTCAGAGGATCCAGTTCAAGATCCTGGTCCTCACCTACAAAGCCCTCCATGGCCTCGTCCCTCCCTACCTCTGTGACCTCCTAACCGCCTACCAACCCACGCACGACCTCCGCTCAGCCGCCTCTGGCTGCTCGAATTCAATATCCTCATCCTCACCTACAAGGCCATTCACGGCCTCGCTCCCTCCTACCTCTCCAACCTACTATCCCCCTACCTACCTGCCCGTACCCTCCGTTCCTCTGGCTCCGGTTTGCTCCACATCCCCCGCCCCAACCGCCCTACCATCGGTGGCCGGGCCTTCAGCCTCTCAGCCCCGAGGCTCTGGAACTCTATCCCCCAGTGCCTTCGCCGCCTCCTCCTTTCCTCCTTCAAGGCCGGTCTCAAGACCTTTCTCTTTGACCGTGCCTTCAGCTCCCCTCTCGACTCTCTACCCCCTCCTCGCTCCCTCCCTTCCCTCCCCTCACCCTGACCATTTCCCCCCTGCTCGGTTCCCGACTCAACTGTCCAGCGCCTTGGGACGTCCTCCCGACGTGAAAGGCGCTCAATAAATGGAATCTTGTTGTTGTTGTTGCTCCACGTCTCCCGACCCACCCGCCCCACCATTGGCGGGAGAGCCTTCAGCCACTCTGCCCCACAACCTCTGGAATCCATCCACCAATCACTCCGCCTCACCCCCTCCTTAGCCTTCAAGTCCCGTCTCAATACCCTCCTCTGAGACCATGCCATCGGCCACCCCCCTTCCCCTCCCCTCCCTTCTCCCCCCTGACCCCAGCTCGGGTCTGAAATGCTGTCACTGTTCAGCACCTTGGGACGTCCTCCCGACGTGAAAGGACTGGACACATCTAATCTTGTTGTTGTTGTATTTGACTCACAGTATCTGTGTGTGTGACACAATATATATGTGTGTGTGTGTGTGTCACGCTATTGTATGTGTGTTTGTGTGTGTGTGGGGGGGATATTTTTCACAGTTGGTGGAGGAAGTGTGGAACTTTCCCCAATAAATTGCAGTTGAGGCTGTAGCTGTTGATATGTCATAAGAAAGAATGAGGCAGATGATGGATGAGGGAATACGAAAGGCTTCTGTGCAGTGAGCACGAACGAGACAAGTGCAGCACATTTCCTGAGGTGGTGGGCAAGCTGCCAACGGAGACATACCCTCGCCCGGCTGGGCTGTTACTGTGCAGCTGTGCCAACCGTTCACGCTTGCGCTCTGGCACAAAGTTTGAGGTTCAAGGCTTGTTTGGGGATTTGCCCGGTGCCCAGTGTGGGGCCGGGGAAACCCTCATTCTGGGGGGTACAGACCTGTGGATGAGATGGTCAACTGATATCCTATCTGCCAGTTCCGGCCGATGTCAGAGATTCCAGTGTCACCGACACACACACACAACGCGGAGGAGACTGAGAGGACACTCTGGAGGCCGTTGGGTAAGAGATCTGGAAACAAACTGCTGTTTCTTTCTAAAAGGCCGATTTGTTGTATCTTCACACTGTTTAAATGAGAAAAGCAAAACTGCCTGAAATGAGAGGACGTGTATTTGTGCCACAGTGTGGAAACAGCCTTTGAGTGGTTAAACAACAACAACAACACAGTTACATTTGTATAGCGCCTTTCCCATCGGGAGGGGTTTCCGAGGCGCTGGACAATCGGTTTTTGGGACTTCGCTGGGGTTCGGGATCGGGGAGGGTGGAGGGCAGAGGGGGAAGGAGGTGACAGGAGGCAAAGGTCGAAGAGGAGGGGCGTGAGATGGGACTTTAAGGAGATAAGGAGGGTGTGAGGCCGAGGGACTGTGGAATGGAGTTCCAGAGAGTGGCTGAAGGCCTGAAAGCCAATGGTGGGTCAGTCGAGGTTATGGACGTGAAGCAGGACGGAGCCCGCTGAGCGGAGGGAGTGGGCACGTTGATAGGGGGTAGGAGCTCGCAGAGTTATGGGGGAGCAAGACCAAGGAGAGCTTTGAAAGTAACGTCCAGGATCTTGAACTGGATACTCTGTGTGCTGCGTAGCCGGGGGAGTTGACCGAGGATCGGGATAACAGGGTCCCGGAGCCTGGTGCGGGAGAGGACACGGGCTGCAGAGTTCTGGATAATCTGCAGCCTGTGGGAGGGAGGTGTTTGTGAGGCCGACAAGCGGGGAGTTTGCGTAGTCGAACCTGGATGCTATGAATGCATGTATGAGGGTTTGGGCGGCTTCTGCTGTGAGACAGTGTTGGGGCTGGGCGATGTTGCGGAGGTGGGGAAAGGCGGAGAGGGTCATGGCAAGGATGTGGGGTATAAAGGACAGTTGAGGATCGAACAGGACACTGAGGTTTTGTGTTGGCTCCGTGAGATGAAGGAAGATGCTGTTGGCGCCAAAGGCACGGAGGTGCTGACGGGAGCCGAGCAAACGAACTGCAGGAATTGTGTGGTATTAATGTAGTGTGGCACATTAATGGGATGTGGCGTGTGTGGTATTAATAGGGTTTGTGGTATTAATGGGTGTTTGGTATTAATGGTGGGTGGTATTAATGGGGTGGGTGGTGTCATGGGGTGGGTGGTGTCCATGGGGTGGGTGGTGTCCATGGGGTGGGTGGTGTCCATGGGGTGGGTGGTGTCCATGGGGTGGGTGGTGTCCATGGGGTGGGTGGTGTCCATGGGGTGGGTGGTGTTGGCTCACGTCAGCGCCTCCGCACCTCAGGCGCCGACACCATCAGCATCCAAGGCTGCACTCTCCACCTCTCAAAGCCCGTCAGGAACCTCGGCGTTTTGTTCGACCCTGAGCTGTCCTTTCTCCCTCACATCCGCACCACAACTGGCACCGCCTTCCATCACCTCCGGAACATCGCCAGACTACGGCACTACCTCACCCCTCACGCTGCTGAAACCCTGGTTCACGCCTTTGTCACCTCAAGGCTGGACTATGGGAACTCTCTCCTCGCCGGCCTTCCCGCCACCTCCCTCCACACTGCAGGTCATTCAGAACTCTGCAGCTCGTGTACTGTCCCGCACCAGACACCGCGACCACATCACTCCCACCCTCGCTCGCCTCCACTGGCTCCCCATCCCCCAGAGGATTGATTTCAAGATCCTCATCCTCACCTACAAGGCCATTCACGGCCTCGCTCCCTCCTACCTCTCCAACCTACTATCCCCCTACCTACCTGCCCGTACCCTCCGTTCCTCTGGCTCCGGTCTGCTCCACGTCCCCCGCCCCAACCGCCCTACCATCGGTGGTCGGGCCTTCAGCCTCTCAGCCCCGAGGCTCTGGAACTCCATCCCCAGTGCCTTCGCCGCTTCCTCCCTTTCCTCCTTCAAGGCCGGTCTCAAAACCTTTCTCTTTGACCGAGCCTTCAGCTCCCCTCTCGACTCTCTTCCTCTTCCTCGCTCCCTCCCTTCCCTCCCCTCACCCTGACCATTTCCCCCTCCTCGCTCCCTCCCTTCCCTCCCCTCACCCTGACCATTTCCCCCCTGCTCGGGTCATGACGCAACTGTGCAGCGCCTTGGGACGTCCTCCTGACGTGAAAGGCGCTCTATAAATGGAATCTTGTTGTTGTTGTTGTTGTTGAAGGCGCGGTCGAGTGGCTGGTCTTGAGATGGGTAAAAGGAGTGAGAGAGCGCAGTTAGTTACGGGTTAACGTCAATAATCCTCCAAAGTGGAAAGGCGGGTGGACAGAGCCGTCACAAAGCCAATGAAATCTTGGGTTTGATCCATAGGGGTTGGTTACCCTCTGTGGTTTTTGCTTGAAATCAGTGGTTTGGGACGTCCTCCCGCAGTTGAAGACACAATACAAATACAATACGTTGTTGTCGCTGTTGTTATGTCTGCAAATGTAACTGTGCAGTAGATTTAAAATGATATCAAATAAAGCGTTCCCATCAGCCTCCCGACTGAGCTTTGCCTCTATTTTACAGATATGGACCGATATTTCGCCCACAAAACACACATTCACTTCACTTGTGGAGTCCTGTAGCTCAGAGGTTAGAGCACTTCCCTCCAAGTGGGAGGAATTGGGATTGGTGCCTCGGCAGAGCCAAACTTTGGGAAACTTTACCCCACGCGCCTTGGCTCACCTCGCAGTAAATAACAAGCAGGTGGTTAGTCAAATGGTGTCTCACTTCCTGGGGGTAATAATCCCATCAGCAAACAAGGAATAACTTGTTCACTTAATCCACATCACTTTGTGGGACACTGCTGTGCGCAATTTGCTGTCGGATTTCTCCCACAACATATACTGTAGATTCACTTGACAGTATATTCTGTGAACCGCTTTGAGACGTCTCGAAGACACGATGTGTTGCTGTATCAAATACAAGGATTAAACGCGAGTATTATTATATTTCAGGATCATTGGTCACGTGTGGCAGAAGCACATACTTTTTTAATAAAATATTTATCGATTAGTAGATATATTTTTACACTTATCTGAAAAAGAATCTAATCCCGTGACAGAACGAAGCAATACAATAGGATATTATCCGATTACATATCGGGATGGACTCGGGCCCTGTGGCAGGGAGTGGGGGGTTTACAGGGCGCAGTTACAAGGTGGGCCCTCCCCCACCCCTCCGACACCCCGTGAAAAATTCACTGCACTTTTTCCAAAGCAAAAGTAAAACATCTGCATTATGAGGCAACGACGCACAGGATCAGGACTCTGGGCTTTTCCTCATTGTTGTGTTATAATTGACAAATGCATTTCCATTCCTTTTCTTATTTTATATAAATACACATCACAGAATAACAGCTCCTTTTCTGCTCTTTAATTGGCACCAAAAGAACGAGGTCCATCTGGTCCGCCTTCCACCGGACTGGAGCTCGTACGCACCGGGTACTCGATCCCGTGAGGATATTTCCTGAAGGAATACTGTCTCACCGGGTCTGAAAGGATCGACTCTTCCGGCTTCAAACTTCTCCCCCGGGAACCTGTTCCACGTGTTCACTATTCGCTCACCACTGAGAGAGTGTTTGCACAGATTCTTTCTGAATTTGCCCTCAATCGCCGGCCGTGTCCTGTCGCGTTACTGTTCTGGACGAGTTGGAACGGCCGTCATGACCTCTGTTGCTTTAGTCCGATTACAATCTAAAGACAGCGATAATGTCGTCAAGTGCAACGATTATTATTGTTGTTGTGATACTCCATCCTGACACTGACAATGTGACTGAGCCGTTCTGGGGTGTGTTGGTGTGACACACAGCGACTGAGCCAGACTGACACACAGCGACTGAGCCAGACTGACACACAGCGACTGAGCCAGACTGACACACACACAGACTGAGCCAGGCTGACACACAGCGACTGAGCCAGGCTGACACACACAGACTGAGCCAGACTGACACACAGCGACTGAGCCAGGCTGACACACACAGACTGAGCCAGGCTGACACACAGCGACTGAGCCAGGCTGACCACACAGACTGAGCCAGACTGACACACACACAGGACTGAGCCAGGACTGAGCCAGACTGACACACAGCGACTGAGCCAGGCTGACACACACAGACTGAGCCAGGCTGACACACAGCGACTGAGCCAGACTGACACACACAGACTGAGCCAGGCTGACACACACAGACTGAGCCAGGCTGACACACAGCGACTGAGCCAGGCTGACACACACAGACTGAGCCAGGCTGACACACAGCGACTGAGCCAGGCTGACACACACAGACTGAGCCAGGCTGACACACAGCGACTGAGCCAGGCTGACACACACAGACTGAGCCAGGCTGACACACAGCGACTGAGCCAGGCTGACACACACAGACTGAGCCAGGCTGACACACACAGACTGAGCCAGGCTGACACACACAGACTGAGCCAGGCTGACACACACAGACTGAGCCAGGCTGACACACACACACAGACTGAGCCAGGCTGACACACACAGACTGAGCCAGGCTGACACACACACACAGACTGAGCCAGGCTGACACACACACACAGACTGAGCCAGGCTGACGTACCTAATGAGCCGGGCTGACAAATCTTTTGTTTGTTCAGATAACTGTTATTAACACGGGTTAATTCCCAAACCATATGTGTATGAGCCTCGGCCATTCCCTGAGGGTATATAAAGACCATTACTCCCCGACTCTATCCGAACGCCAGTGATCAGCAACATGGAGAGACATCACAGCGTCCCACAGAAATCTCCGGGAATAGTGATGGGATTTTCCCAATTTTCCCTGATTCCCACCATGATCCAAATAGAAGCTGTTTACTACCCAATTCTCGCTCTGTTTGGGATCCCACGTGAGTTGACCATAATCTTCTCTTTAATGATAATATAAATGGACTGGTGACCCACAGCCAATTTGTTAGCGCCTTCACCTTGTGAGCGAGAGGACGGAGTGAAACCTCAGGCAAGTGTCCCGGTTCCACTCACGCACACTCCTCTGTTCACTTTGCAGTAAGTTAAACACGTTTCTTACCCGATTGGCGAATTGCGTTCTGGAGATAAATAAACAATAATCATTCGGTCACTCAATCCACGACTACTTGTGGCCGACTGCTGTGCCCAATCGGCTGCCAAATTTCGCCCACAATACATACGGATAATTCACTTTACAGCGTATTTGGCAATCGCTTCCAGGTGTGCCAATGACTTGAAATTTTGTGGAAAATTCGGCGGCCAATTGCACACAGCCGTGTCCCACAAACAGTCATGGATTGAGTGACCAAACTATAATTATTATTCTTCAAATGGATTGCTAACCCCAGAAAAGCCATCCGCCAGTCAACTGCCAAGAGGTGTCTACTCACTGCTCGACGAACAGAGTGTGTGCGGAGTAAGGAACCGTGTTAATCTCTGCCCGGGGATCGATCCCCCGTCCTCTCGCTTGCAAGGCACTTGCTCTGATCTCAAGCTTCACAGCAAATAATGTGAAGTGTTTGGATTGCTATCTCGTAGGCAAATGTGGCAGACGATTGGCGGTGTCTCGAGCAGCTGTGAAGTGAGTGACCAACTTTATCTGAATGACTGTTGGCCCGGACACAGGAATGGGAGAGACTCGGTTGGACATCTCAAAGCGCTTGTCAGGATACACTGTAAAGTGAAATGTATAACTTGTGGGCGAAGTGTGGCAGTAATTGCACACGGCAGTGATCCGTAGACAGCCGTTGATTCAGTAATCGAACGATAATAAAGCTCATCTTCATCACGTACAAACTGATCACATCGTTGAGACGTTACAATGTGCTCAGGATGTATTGCCAAGTGAATTGACTGTATATTTTTGGGGTAACTCGTGGCAGCCAATTGCACACAGCAGTGCCCCACAAATTGTGCAAAGAGTGACCAATTTTTGCTTGGACATTTATTACCCGCGGAAAGCGATCGCCAACTGAATAACAACCGGGTTCACACACACACACTCTCTCTCACTCTCTCTCTCTCTCTCTCTCTCTCTCTGTGTCGCTATCTGTCTTTCGGACTCTCTCAGTCTCTCTGTCTCAGTCTCTCTGTGTCTCAGTGTCTCAACCTGTCTCTGTCCCTCTCTCTTTCAGTGAACGTTGTGACCATCGTGATCTTGTGCCGGGCAAAGTGTGGCTTGTCGCTGTGCGTTGGCCGGTATTTGGTGGCTATGTCCTGCGCTGATCTCGCCGTCGTCCTGACCGATGTGCTGCTCAACCGTATTAACACCTTGTACTTCCCGCCTTGCTTTCTCGACGTGACACCTGTCTGTTCCTTCCGGGTGGCCCTGCTCAGGGCAGCCACCGACATCTCCGTCTGGCTCACTGTGGCGTTCACCTTCGATCGATTCGTTGCTCTCTGTTGCCCGAAGATCAGGGCCGGGTATTGCAACGAACGGACGGCCGAGATTGTGATCGCAGTCGTGTGTCTGCTCAACTTGTTGAAGAACGTCCCCCAGTATTTCATCTACGAGCCGTTTGCGATCATCAAAAAGGTTCCATGGGGTTGTGAAGCGAGACTCAGTTTCTACACCTCGCTGACCTGGGCTGCCTTTGACCTGCTCCACACCGTCCTAACACCATTTGTGCCCTTTCTTCTGATCCTGTTGCTCAACGCCTTGACAGTCAGGTGTATTGTGAGGGCCAGCGCGGTGCGGAGGAGGCTGAGGGGAGATGGGGGGACCCAGGAACACAGGGACCCCGAGATGGAGAACAGGAGGAAATCAGTTGTCCTTCTCTTCACCATCTCTGGAAGCTTCATTGCTCTGTGGGTAACATACGTGGGGCTGTACCTGTACTGTAGGATCATAAACAGCTTCACTTACTCCAGTTATGAGGACCCGCTGTTTGTGGCTGAAAGGCTCAGCTATATGTCGCAGCTCTGTAGCTGTTGTACCAACACTTGTATTTACGCAGTGACTCAGTCTCGGTTCAGGCAGCAACTGAGCAGTTTGATCACAGATCCTTTCCTCCACATCATCCAATCGATCCGATGTCGCCTTCCTCTTCGGACGGTCAGAATGGCGGTGTGAATGGGGAGAGACTAACTCGCTTGCCTCGCAAGCAAGAGGGCCCGGGTTCGATTCCCCGGCGGGTCAGGTCGAATCATTAGGCAAGTTTCCCTTGTTCCACACACACACGCAAACACGTGCCCCTGTTTAGCTCGCAGTAACAATAGTAATAATCCTGGCATTTGATACCGCGCCTTATCACATCTTCGAGCCTCCAAGCGCTCCACAGGATATACTGTTAAGTGAATCGAGTTTGTGTCTTTTGTGGACGAAACGCAGCAGAGACTTCCACACAGCAGTGTCCCTCAAATAGGAGTGGATTGAGTTAACAATTTATTATTATTTTTTTAATAAACTTGGAAGGGATTATTATCCCTCGGAAAAGCGATCCGCCATTCGACTAACACCTGGGCTCCTACTTACCGCTTGGTAAACAGAGCCATGTGGAGTCAAGAAACTTGCCCAACATTTCTTGCTGCCGGGAATTGATTCCCAGGTCCACTCGCATGTGAGGCGATGCTCTAAACACTGAGCTACAGGACTCCAGTGAGGAGGATCCCGTTTGCTCGTTGGTTTGCGAATCGCTTTTCCGGGGGAGAAGATCTCTCCCTCCAAGAAAGTGGTCACCCAATCCATGACTGCGTGTGGGATGCTGCTGTGTGCAATTGCCTGCCGTGTTTCACCCGTACAATACACAGTCACTACACTTTGCAGTATATTTTTAAGTGCTTTGATCGGTCTCAAAGACACGAATGATAAGCCTCTGTATTAAATTCAAATTATTTCATCTCATTCTTCGACAAAAACCCATCGAAACATATTTGCGTTGTTAATAGTAATAATCCATGCACTTGGTAAAGCATATCTCACGTCGGTGCGACTTCCTGAAGTGCTTCACAAAACGTAACGCAAAGAATATTTACGGTGCCTTTCTGTGGGAAAATATTGCTTTCCATTTGCTCATAGCAATAAAAATAATAATCCTTGTATTTTGATACAGCGCTTTGCTGATCACAGCTCTCATGTAATAATAATAATAATAATCCTCGCATTCGGTATAGCTGTTGGGATATAGGGATTCCCCTCTAATCATTTAGAATAGAACAAGATTTTTATATCCATTCTTTTAAGATCTGTTTAATTAATTGTATTAACCGGTCAGAATGGCTGACAAATTAGCTTTCTGACTACCGGGATGTGGCACAGACTGGAACCCCGGTACCCGTTATCTCTCCTCTCTCCGGAGGCCCTTTTGCTCAGTGTTATTGTAACGGTGGGTACCAGCTGGACATGGAGGAAAGGTCTGCAACACATCATGTGAGGAGTAGACTTACAGACAAGACATTGGAGACTCACCTTATCAACACGGGTCAGGCCGGCGCCAGGCCAATGGTTGATGAGGATGGGTACGTGCAGGACAAGTTGTGAGAGGGAAGAAGGTATCCGGCGAGAGTCCAGAAAGGGGTATAGTTAGTGAAGAGAGAGAGAGAGAGAGAGAAGTCAGTTGGTCCCGACTGGCGGGAGGGGAGTGAGGGAATTACACCGGCGAAACCAGGGCAAGTGCGTGACGACAGCCGAGAAATTCTTCTTCCGCTTTTGTTCTACGCGGAGTAACCGGTAGTACGCGCTTCTCTACACGCTATTAGGCTCACTGTCTTACAATAAAAGAACTATTGCGCCATCTTGGATTGTCGGGTCATATTGCGAACTCTCGGGATCGGAAATCCCAACGCAGTGACTCATTACGACTTTGAGACGTCTCAAACTGTTTCACGGAATATAATGTCAAGTGAATTGACGACATTTTGTGGGCAGAACGATGCAGCCAATTGCACGAGGCAGTGACACGGAAATAGTTGGGGATTGGGTTGTGTTAACGACAATTCATGTCTAACAAACTTGATAGCGTTTTTTTGATGAAGTAACGGAGAGGGGTGAAGGCAGTGCAGCTGATGCAGTTTATATGGATTTTCGAAAGGGGTTTCATAAAGAGCCACATACAACAACAACAACAACAACAACTTGGATGTATTTCGTGCCCTCCACGCCGGACGGTGTCTCAGAGCTTCACAGTAACGGATCCCAGGATCAAGCCAGGGGGAGGGGGAGGAGCCAGGGGGAGGGGGAGGAGCCAGGGGGAGGGGGAGGAGCCAGGGGAGGGGAGGAGCCAGGGGAGGGGGAGGAGCCAGGGGGAGGGGGAGGAGCCAGGGGGAGGGGGAGGAGCCAGGGGGAGGGGGAGGAGCCGGGGGAGGGGGAGGAGCCAGGGGAGGGGGAGGAGCCAGGGGAGAGGGAGGAGCCAGGGGAGGGGAGGAGCCAGGGGAGGAGGAAGAACCAGGGGCAGGGGGAGGAGCCAGGGGAGGGGCAGGAGCCAGGGGAGGGGGAGGAGCCACGGGGAGGAGGAGGAGCCAGGAGAGGGGGAGGAGACAGGGGAAGGTGGGAGTCAGGGGGGGAGAAGCCAGGGGAGGGGGGAGCCGGGGGGAGGGGTAGGGGGGGAGCTGGGGGGAGGGGGAGGAGCCAGGGGAGGGGGTGGAGCTGGGGGGAGGGTGGGGGGGCGGGAAGGTGACCAAAGGTGCGGTCGAAAAGAAAGGTCTTCAGCAGAGACCTGAAAATGGGAAGAGAGGGGACGAGGGGAAGGGAGTGAGGAAGGGAGTTCCAGAGCCTCGGGGAGAGTGGCTGAAGACACGGCCACCGAGGGTGGAGCGGAGGACTCGGGGGACGAGGAGGAGCCCACACCCGGAGGAGAGAAGGCAACGGGCACTGTGCTGAGGAGAGAGGAGGTCAGAGAGGACGGGGGGTGCAGAGGAGGGGAGGGATTTGAGTACCAGTGTGAGGATCTTGAAGTGGACCCTCTCTGGGACAGGAGAAGGTGCAGTCTGGCCAGGACTGGGGTGGACTTAACAGACTTGAAAGCAAAACAGACGCCCCCGGTATTGCAGGGACCGTGGCAGCAGGAAACAGAGCTCACTGGGAGACACAGAGCCGAGGGGGGTGTCAAACAATTGTTTTTTCCAACTGGAGGGAACTGTGCACTGTTGGGACCAATGCTGTTGTTGATCGACATAAATGACCTGATCGTGGGTAGAATTTCCGAGTTTGCAGGTGATACTAAGACAGGAAACGTAGTAGACAGTGAGGAGGAGGGTAACGGACTGCAAATGGCCATAGACAGACTGGTAAGATGGGCAGACACGTGGCAAACGAAGTTTAATGAGGAGAAATGCAAAGTGATGCATTTTGTGAGGAAGAATGAGGAGAAGACAGTATAAGCTGATGGTCCAGTCTTAAAGGGGGTGAAGGAGCAGAGAGACCTGGGGCGTCACATCAGGAAATATAGATAAAGCTGTTAAAAAGCATACGGGACACTCGGCTTTATAAATAGGGGCATAGAATACAACAGTCAGGAAGTTATGATGAACCTTTATATAAAGCTCAGGTTGAGACTGTGATCAGTTCTGGGCCCCACACTTCAGGAAGGATGTCAAGGCATTGGTGTGTGTGCAAAGGAGGTTCACCAAGATGGCACCAGGGATGAGGGACTTCAGTTGTCCGGAGAGGCGAGAGACGCGAGGATTATTCTCCTCGGAGCAGAGAAGGTTAAGAGCAGAATTAAAAGATTTGATTGGGTGAACAAGGAGAATTTATTTCCCGAGGCTGTAACCCGAGGACACCGATTTCATACAGTTGTTAAGGAAACAGAGGGGGGGGAGAGGAGAAATTGCTTTACTGAGCGAGTTGTTGGGAACTGGAGTGCATTTCCTGAAAGGTTGGTGGACGCCGATTCGATAAGAGCTCTTCAGAGAGAAGCAGATAATTACGTAATGCCGAATGGCCTCCCTCTGTGCCGCATAACACTATGGGTACATCCTCTCGGTTTATTCTTAACTTATCCAATGTCTCTTCCCTCTCCTCTGATTCTATGGCATTGGCTGCATCATCTTCTCTTGTGCAGACACATGGAAAGTCCTCATTCAGTACGTCAGCCATGGCCTCTGCCTCCACAAGACCATTTCCCTTTTGATCCCTGATGGGACCCTTTGACTAACCTGCCCTTGTCTGGTTCGATTCCTATCTCTCTCACCGTCTCCACTTTGTCGCCTCTAACGGTTTCTCCTCCAGCCCCCGCACTGTCACGTCTGGTGTCCCCCAGGGCTCTGTCCTTGTCTCCCCTTTATGTCTACACGCTCCCCCTCGGTGACATGATCCACAGACATGAGGTCAACTTCCATGTGGATGCGAATGACACCCAACTCTATCTTTCTGCCCCCACTCTCAACTCCAGGACCACTGCTGTCCTGACAGACTGTCTGTCGGACATCAAGTCCTGGATGAGGGCAAATTTCCTTCAGTTAAATGTGAACAAGACTGAGGCCCTCCTGATTGTCTCGCGCCAGCGCCTCAGCACCTCAGGCTCTGGGAGCATCACCCTCCATGGTTACCCCCTACAACTCACTGCCAGTCAAGAACCTGGGGGTCTTGTTCAACCCTCAAACTGTCTTTTCTTCCTCACATCCAAACCATGACCCGCTCTGCCTTCCCTCACCTCCGTAACATCGGCCGACTCCGCCATTACCTCAGCCCTCAGGCGCTGAAACTCTTGTTTGTGCCTTCATCACCTCCAGGCTCCACTATGCAAACTCCCTGCTTGTCGGCCTTCCCAACTCCTCCCTCCACAGCTCAGATAATCCAGAGCTCTGCAGCCCGTGTCCTCTCCCGCACCAAACTCCGTGACCCCCTCTCCCCCACTCTCGCCCGTCTCCACTGCCTCCCTATCCTTCAGAGGATCCAGTTCAAGATCCTGGTCCTCACCTACAAAGCCCTCCGTGGCCTCGCCCCACCCTACCTCTGCCACCTCCTAACCCCCTACCACCCATCCCGCTCCCTCCGCTCAGCCGGCTCTGGCTGCTCCACGTCCCCCGACCCACCCGCCCCACCATTGGCGGGAGAGCCTTCAGCCACTCTGCCCCCAACCTCTGGAATTCCATCCCCAGTCACTCCACCTCGCGCCTGTCGAGCCCAGGATGTAGTCGCGACAGCTCGGATTAAACGAACGCCCACAAACCGAGTTGGCTCAGAAATATAGTTTATTCAGATACTTGCGGCGAGGAGAGGGAAAGCGAGAGGCAGTACAATAGCACATCTCCCAGAAGAGTCGGTACTCTCCCTCTACCAACGGGGCAGTCCCATTACTTTATACACACGATTATTTGCGATCCCCTCATGTCTCAAAACAATTCTTGCTGTTGATTGACGAGCGACATTCAGTCATCACAATCTTGATTACACATTTGCAGACAGGAGAAGGACACTGGTTCTGCTCTAATTACCTACCGTTGCTTACAAACAACTCTAATCTTCTCATAGTCCAGACACTCTGTACTTTACGTGATTTAGTCCTCTTACATTCCCACAGCGCCCTCCTTAGCCTCCTTCATGTCCCACCTCAAGACCTTCTTCTTCAACCATGCCATCGCCCCCCACCACCTGCCCCTCCCCTCCCTTCTCCCCCCTGACCCCAGCTCGGGTCTGAAATGCTGTCACTGTCCAGCGCCTTGGGACGTCCTCCCGACGTGAAAGGCGCTGTACAAATGTAATCTTATTCTTGTTGTTGTTGTTGTACAAGTCTCTTATGTGGCACTTTATCAAACGCCTTTTGAAAATCTATATTAACTACGTCAACTGCACTTCCTTAATTCATCCTCTCCATATTTCAACAAAAATCTGTATCAGGTTTGTTAGACAGGATTTGCCTTTAACAAACCCGTATTGACTGTCCTTTGTTAACGCACATTTTTCTAAGTGAAAATTTATTTTGTCTCCAGAAGTTTCCCCACTACTGACGTTAGGCTGACTGGCCGGTAGTTCCCGGCTGACTGGCCGGTAGTTCCCGGCTGACTGGCCGGTAGTTCCCGGCTGACTGGCCGGTAGTTCCCGGCTGACTGGCCGGTAGTTCCCGGCTGACTGGCCGGTAGTTCCCGGCTGACTGGCCGGTAGTTCCCGGCTGACTGGCCGGTAGTTCCCGGCTGACTGGCCGGTAGTTCCCGGCTGACTGGCCGGTAGTTCCCGGCTGACTGGCCGGTAGTTCCCGGCTGACTGGCCGGTAGTTCCCGGCTGACTGGCCGGTAGTTCCCGGCTGACTGGCCGGAGTTCCCGGCTGACTGGCCGGAGTTCCCGGGCTGACTGGCCGGTAGTTCCCGGCTGACTGGCCGGTAGTTCCCGGCTGACTGGCCGGTAGTTCCCGGCTGACTGGCCGGTAGTTCCCGGCTGACTGGCCGGTAGTTCCCGGCTGACTGGCCGGTAGTTCCCGGCTGACTGGCCGGTAGTTCCCGGCTGACTGGCCGGTAGTTCCCGGCTGACTGGCCGGTAGTTCCCGGCTGACTGGCCGGTAGTTCCGGCTGACTGGGGTAGTTCCCGGCTGACTGGCGGTAGTTCCCATTGGCATCATTTCAAAATGCGGCGATGGCAGGTTGTAGGAAAGAGCAGGTGGAGAGATATTGAGTGGATTATTTAATATCATCTTGGTCTCCAAGGGTAGAAAGACCTCTAATACGGTCTATGCTTTATTATTCAAGGAGGCCAGTACCAGTTTTCAACGGTCTCAATTTGTGGAATCAATAGAAATGCTTAAAGAAGCGATTGTCAGACATTTTGGACATAAAGCTATTAAGATTTTGTTGAAATGTCAGAACATTGGGATTAAAAGATCTATCTATTTTATAATCCAGTACAATTGGCTTCAGGGACTGAATGGCCTCCTATTTGCACTGCCAATGACTCAACCACATTGCTCAGAACATGTTCCTATTATCCATTGCCTTATGTGTAAAGAAATTTAATGGTGGATTCCGCATTCTTATTGCACAGTATAAAATCCAATGTTACTTTGTTCTTCTGAACACAGGCGTTCAGATTTCCGCCCTCAAAACAAAAAAAANCTTCAACACTTGGTTAGAACAAGTAAATATATGAGAGAGAAGGGAACAGAGGGGTATGGGATTGGGGATGTGGAGAGTGACATTGCATGTATCCTAAGTAGGTCTGTTAAGACAACAGACTCAGAGCAGTAACGTGTTTCATTGCATTTCTTCCACCCGTGCAGAACGCCAGCTAATGATTCCTTTAGCAAAGGATTCCCAGCCTTCTGTTCATTCACAGCGCTTTTGTGGAAAGAAGTCTGAGCCGGGTAAGTACACTTTCTCAAATATTTCACAATTCTGTATGACATTACATGGTACGAAAGGGTGGTCTTGAAAGACCAGATTAAATTGTGTGCCTCTGGAGCATTGGGAGCCGAAAACTTGGGTAGAGAGATGGAAAGTGTGATTGATGCAAAAAAACAATCCTTTTAGTTATATAAGGAGCAAGTGGCACAGACTTCAATGTTCGAATGTCCGACATCCTTCGGGGCTTAAAGTTGACGTGAAGCCACTTTGTTTTTGTTTCATCTCGTGATCAGTGAGACCTCTTATTAAATCCGATCCTTGCACTACTTGTTGTTTTCTTCTTCCGCAGGGTGTGCACAGTTATCACAGAAGGAACTTGCTCCAATTGAAGCTGTCAAATCCCAGGTGAAAGCCAATCAAAAGGTACGTCACTATATCAAATTAGTCAAGAAACGTGACCAAAACTATTGAATTACTTGGAGTACTTGAACCAAAGGATGTGATGGAAACCAGATGAGATGCTGAGCTAAAGCCCCATCTGCCTATTTAAGTGACTGATGGATAGATACCTAGGAAGTAAAGATTTACTGAGGAAAAACAGGAACGTTACATTGAAAGATCTGCTATGACGATCAGAAAGATGAGCTAAATTGGTTCACTCTGTTCCTATGTTTCATGCCTTAGACTTGTCTCTGTACACATCACCCACAGTATCTCATTCTCCCCTCGTCACCCCCATGTCTCCTAAAGTTGAATCACTCCTTACAAATCTGAAACGTACCCATTGCAACTTGAGATTTTCAGGGAGAAATCATGAATGAATTACGTAATACAGAATAAAAATGGTGCGAAAGTGCTTTAGAATTTTGTTATTACACTTTCTTTTCATTGTCGCTGCATTTTGTTATCGACACCAGCCTCGATCCTCCTTCATTCACCTTCCTTCTGGACCTCCACCCTTACATCCATCCACCCAGACACTCTCTGTCTGCCTTCAGAAACCTCTTGAATACCTACATCTTTCACTGTGCCTACGATAACCTTCATTCTCCCCTGTCCTCCAACATCCCAGCTTTCCATCCGCGAGCACTTTGAGAACTCACACTTCCCGATCGGAGCTGTACAAAGGCGAGTTGTTGTGATTTGCAAAATATGTCACTTTGAAACTCATTGAATAATTTCTCCCCGAGAAAAACTGCAATTTTTCAGCAGAGACGTAGCTATGAATTGCTCTTCATGTCCATTTGCGACATTCAGGTGTGTGTTTACCTCTATTGCAGGCCAACCCCAAAGGCCATGTGGCCAATCCAAAGCTAAGGATGAACATGGACTATCAGGAGGCTTCAAGCCAGAACACTCCCAAACGAACAAATTAACTGAACGCAGAACAACTTTGTGTCACTGCGTGGAACAGCTTCAATATTAATCCTCTTTGCTACTGTGGATAACTGATTCCAGTTTCATATTTTTTTAATGTGTATTTCCGGATATCCTGTTCTCTGAACCATAGCTTTATAGCATAGAAGTCCATTCATCCCATGTGCATGTCTTTCCCCATACCCTTGCACGTTATTCCTCTTTAAATTTCTATCCAGTTCCATCTTGATTTCACTGTACAGAAGCTGTACTCACTCACTCCACCTGGAAAAATATCCCACTTTCTGGGATAACAACTTTCTGGGTAAAAAAACATCATCCACATCCCCTTCCCTTTGTTTTCTTGTTGATGATCTCGACTGAATGCCATCCAAACACTGACTCACTAACTGATGGAAATGATGTCTCTGTCAAAACCTCTCGTCCTTTCAAAGACCTTGAAATCAGATGAGCCTTTACTCAATGTTCTGAGAATTGATTGTGCTCATTTAATTTCCACAATTTAATTTGATGAGTTTTGTGTGACCAATAAATTGGATAAGAAATGCGTTTATTGGATGAATATACCCAGTTGTTGGCACCATCATTGTCGGCTTGAAACGTACTCATGAAATGCAGGACCTGTGCAGTTTTGTCCTCTCTATTCACATTTGAATTCTTGTGCTCAAGAGTCTTTGTTGCAACAAAACACACAATTTGAATGTAGTGTTATATATCAAAAACCCAGGTTTCGAATTAGTGGGAATAAAGAAAATGCATTCATTTCCGGCCGTGTGAGAATTTCTATTTTCGTGGGATGGCGTGCAAGTCAATCAGAAATAAAGTGGAAGGAAAGATGAGCCTTTTGTTTTCTTGGCTTCTAATAGTAAGTAGGAACGAACTTGTTTGTCGACACGCGGATCACTTTTCTGGGGGTAATAATCCTTTGAACAAAAGTAAATCAATAATTGTAACAGGAATTCGGTCACTCATTCCACGACTATTTGAGGGACACTTCTGTGTGCAATTGGCTGCTGCACTTCACCCACAAAATATACAGTCATTCACTTATAGTATATTCAGTGCAGCGCTTCGAAGTGTTTCGAAGACGTGATGAAGCACTATATCAAACGCAAGGATTATTTTTGTTATTATTGTTCCCTCCGCCCCTCGCCCATTTCTGTACTGGAGTGCAAGCCGAGACTGGAAGCTTAACTGAAGTCATACGGTTAGAATCCATAACCATTTGACGCCGAAGTTAGAGTATTGCACTGAGCCAAAGCGGAAAGTGAAAAGAGAGGCCAAACCGTTGCCAAAATCTTCACATTTCTGGTATTGTAGCCTTTCGGAAAATAGGTTTGAAAAGTGTTGGGCTTTTCTATCATATCTATCCTATATAACGAAAGGCCTAATCTATCATATCGATCCTGACAGCAGTAATCTGTCACCCTGAAATCATTCCAGTAGGTTTGCCTTTCACAACGCTCCAGCTGGACAGATTAATGGGACCTCATCCGAAGGGTGGCACTGCAGCAATGCAGCATTCCCCCAGGACTGCATTGGGATGTCAGCCGAGACGAGATGGGTTCCAAGTCCCTTGAACCTCCAACCTTCTGACACAGAGGCTCCAGTGAGAAAGGTTAGGCCAGACTGCCACACGCTCATCATATTATTATGTCATGCATTTCAAAACAAAACGGAGAGCTCACACATCCTGTCAGGATCAGCTGAGGATGGAGGTGACCACACGAGAGACATGACGGAAGCCCGGACAGAAAATGAAGAGAGCATTCCGGTCAAAAGAGGAGGAGTCGCAGTTGGTGAAAATGAAGATCTCACAAAACCCGAGAAAAGTATTCTTCCTCCAAAAAGTACACAGAAAGATTGAGCGCAGAGAGATTTGTCCGGTTGTGTCTTTGCCAACGCTGACTCTGTTTTCCGGTTCGGTCATTAATCGCATTTTTCAACTCCGAGCAATGGAATGCTCTCAGAAAGTGACCTGAACCGGGTCGAGCTAATATACCTTTACCTTCTGCTAATCAACAGAGCCTTCGAAGCTCACCGTGAAAAGCAACCAACTCCATCCACGCCTTAGTAATTAGTTGGCTACAATCCTCGCGAAGGATTAAAAGCAAAGCAGGTTACAATTAATAAACCTTAAAGATACTAAGCATCGCAAATATTATCTTACAGAGAGACATGTAACCCCCAGCTGACCAGCCCAGACACGGAGTGAGGTTAACAGCTCATGAAGGACATTGCAGTGCTTCCCCTCAGCTCTGGCCCTGGAGTGTCAGTCTGGACCGCGAGTGGCAAGTCATGTGGATTTAGCTGATTTGACTCCAGCAGAGACTCCGGTTCTTGCCAACCTGCGCCTAATAGTTTCTGGAATTAAGCAAGCAACGTGCGTTCTTCCGGGGAGCGAATGCTCGTTCCATTCCAACAATCTATTTGTGGGATTTCCATGTGTAGATGAGATGAGATGTAGGGAATTCTCAGTTTGTTTTGGAGACTCGTAAGCACGGCGACGGGTTTTCACGTTGCGATTGTGACCAGAAAACCAATTCCCTTCCCAAACCCTTGACACCCCCCCCCCCCCCCCATTTCGGGAGTTAATATTCTACTTCAAATGTTTGAATGTAAACTTGAAGTTCTCGGTGATTTTTACGTCGCGCGAAGGGCGCTTCATGAATCCAAGTTGCTGTGGAAGCGTTTTCTTTACGTTCCGTGAAATGATTTCAATCATATTCTCTTTTGCTCTCTTTCCGTTTTTTATAATACATTTTGCAACAGCCAAATGAATCAAAGTACTATGTTCGCAATTCTCAAGTGAAAATACTCTCTTGTTTGTTCACAGGTCTGGAACTAATTGCAGTGATTATGCAAGCGGTCGATTCCCATTCCCTATAAGTATAAATTTATTCTGGAGTGACACCACTTTGTCCATTGAAGCTCCAGCAACAAGACATAGGCGTGTAAAAAACAGGGCATGGAATTTTCAACGCTGCATGCGATAGTGTCTATTCATTACCCCGTTCTTGTAGTCTTTGGAATTCCAGGTAATTCTATTAGTTGTCATTCAACGGCACTCTTGAAGAGATTCGTGCAATTGGATAGGTACTGGTATGAAAAATCGCCCGTCAGGTGATTCATTTTGGTAGAAAAAAAGAAGGTAAGGAGTATATTTTGGAAGATGTCAAGGAGCAAAGGGCCTTGGGATTGGAGCTACATACGTCCTTACATGTTACAGTAGAAGTGGAAAGAACTGGGATGAAAAGTTGCGCAAACTACGTATCTAAGATAACCCAACAAAGACAGATCTCTTTTGCAAAATAATATTGTGGGAAACAGCATCCGAGGAATTTGAGATGTGACCTGTAATGATAATAGAATTTCATAAAGCAACTTATCACGTCGTTGAGACGTCTCAAAGTGCTCACCAATCAACTCGCAACAGGGTTCCGACTTAGTTCTTGGTAAACGGTGGTGAGTGGAGTCTGAAAACGTGTTCAAAGTTTCGCTCCACTCGGGACTTGAACCCGGGTCCTCCCATCTCCGAGCCTCACAAGCGTGAGACCTGGGTTCGATTCCGGGCAGGGCAAACGTTGGGCAAGTTTCCTTACTCCACACGCCTCTATTTGCCGAGAGTTGGAACCGGTTGTTAGTTGATGGCGGATCGCTTTTCCAGAGGTAATAACGTCATCGAAAAGTTGATGATGATAAAGTTGTTGCTCAGTCCACGACTGGTTTGTGGAATGTTGTTGTGTGCAATTGGCTTCAATATAATAATAATAATCCTTGCATTTGATATAGCGCTTTTCACGTCGGGAGGACGTCCCAAAGCGCTTCACAGAATATACTGTAAAGTGTATTGACTGTATATTTGTGGGCGAAACGCGGCAGCCTCCGGGTCTGGCCTCCTCCTCATCCCCCGAGTCCTCCGCTCCACCCTCGGTGGCCACCGCGCCTTCAGCCACCGCGCCCCGAGGCTCTGGAACTCCCTTCCTCATTCCCTTCGTCTCGCTCCCTCCCTTCCCATTTTCAGGTCTCGGCTGAAAACCTTTCTTTTTGATCTTCTTCCTCCCCCTCCTCCTGCTCCTCCCCCTCCCCTGGCTCCTCCCCTCCCCCTGCTCCTCCCCTCCCTGGCTCCTCCCCCTCCCCTGGCTCCCTCCCCCTCCCTGGCTCCCTCCCTCCCCCTGCTCCTCCCCCTTCCTCGGCTCCTCCCCTCCCCTGCTCCTCCCCTCCCTGGCTCCTCCCCCTCCCCCTGGCTACTCCCCCTGACTCCTCCTGCTCCCCATGGCTCCTCCCCTTCCCCTGACTCCTCCCCTCCCCTCCCCCTGGCTCCTCCGCCGGACGGCGTCTCAGAGCGCTTTACAGTTTAGGATCCCGGGACCGAGCCAGGGAGAGGGGGAGGAGCCAGGGGGAGGAGGAGCCAAGGGAGGGGGAGGAGCCAGGATGAGGGGGAGTAGCCAATGGAGGGGGAGGAGCCAGGGGAGGGGGAGGAGACAAGGGGAGGGGGAGGAACCATGGGGAGTAGTCAGGCAGAGGGGGAGGAGCCAGGCGGAGGGGGAGGAGTCAGGGGCAGGGGGTGGAGCCAGGGGAGGAGGAGGAGGGGCCAGGAGGAAGGGGGGTGGGGGGGGAAGGTGACCAAAGGTGTGTTCGAAAAGAAAGGTCTTCAGCAGAGACCTGAGAACAGGAAGAGAGGGGACGAGGGGAAGGGAGTGAGGAAGGGAGTTCCAGAGCCTCGGGGCGCGGCCACCGAGGGTGGAGCGGAGGACTCGGGGGACGAGGAGGAGGCCAGACCCGGGGGAGAGAAGGTTAAGAGGAGACATCATAAAAGTCTTCAAAATTTTGAGGGGATTCGATAGGTCAGAACCGGAAGCCTCTAACCTGCCGCATCTCCCGCTTGGGAGACAGTTATCAGCCAAACACACAAAAAAAATTGTGGTGTATTATGTGAAGCGCTTTGAGACGTTGTGATGTGAACGGGAGTTATATGAAGGCAACGGTTAGCAATATTGCATAACAATTTGCTTTGTGGAGACCTGTCGCTCCGTGGTTAGAGCACTCGCTTTGCGAGCGAGAGACCTGAGTTCAATTCCAGGCAGAGGGCGAAAGTTTCCTTACTCCACACACCTAATAATAATCCCTCCGAAAAAACCCCAAACAATAATAAATTGGTCATTTTCAATCTACGACTGTTTGTGGGACATCGCTGTGCGCCATTGGCTGCCGCGTTCGCCCACAAATATACAGTCGATTCACTTTACAGTGTGTTCTGTGAAGCGCTTTGGGACGTCCTCCCGACGTGAAAAGCGCTATATCAAATGCGAGGATTATTATTATTATTATCACTGGGAAACAAGAGCATTGTCTAATGAAATGAGAGCCTAAAATCGTTTCACATTTGGTTAAATATTTTCCCTTTGTATTTATTTCTCAAGGTTATGAACCTTTGCACAATATCACCTGAACAGTGCTATATGACCAACGTAGCAATGATGAAAGTGGGTATTGAAAGAGCTTTCTTAGCTCTTCTCTAAATTTACGCTGAGTAATTGCGTAAATACATGGGTTAGCACAACAACTCAATCTCTGTAACATGATTGAGGTTTCCTGGACGATATATTGCATGTCATCCACGAAAGATTTTGCGTTCATATACTCGGAAAGCTGCCATATCAGTGAATACACAACAAACGTTACCCAAAACAATAAAAAACTGCCCGATGTGGCGAAGAGTAAAATGACAGATTTTTTTCGCTTTTCCAACTCTGGGTCAATTTCTTTCTCAGCGCTTCTCTGACCCCGAAGCCTCCTGCGGCCTTCACTGGCCACCAGAATGTGCCTGATAGTCAATGTGTTGAACAGGCAAATGAAAGCGAAAACAGACAGAGGAACAAAAACACGGATAAACTTTTCCAATACTCTCCAGGCGAGCAAAGTGTAACAGCTTGGTTTCAAGGTGCAGTACCACGGGGTGTTGTTGACTATAATGTGAGGATCAAATATAAAGTAACAGGGAATGCTCACTGAGCAGCTGAAGATAAAGACCGTTCCAATCACCGCTCTCTCCGTGCAATATCTTGCTTTCAGCTTTGGGCAGGTAATGGCTACAAATCGGTCGACAGTGAAAGCGAAGGTGAACCACAAAGAACTGAGGAAAGCTGCAGTCAGCAGTGCAAATGTCACGCTGCACACGGGAGTGTAGGATAGGAAACTTGGTGGGAAATAAAGGTTGTTAATTTTGTTCAACACATCCATGAGGAGTACGAGCAGATCCGCGGTGGCCATGGCGAGCAGGTAGCGAGTGACACACTTCGAGAGACCGCATTTTCCTCTCGACAGGATCGCAATCGCCAGAAAGTTCACTGCCAGAGGGAAAGAAAAGAGAAAAATTACTCCTATCGATAAAATTGTCAGATTAGAAACGTAAAGGCGTGTCATGTTTGGGTGTGTGTTGGTTGAGTTGATTCAACTATTTTAGAACTTCCTCCATACCACAAGTTTTTTGCAAACCCTTTCATATCGATTGGATGTGTTGCCTGTTGGAAAATAATCTAATAAATGTAATAATAAATGATAATAATCCTCACATTTGATATTGCGCTTTTCACGCCTTCTCGACGTCTCAAAGCGCTTCACAGAATAGACTGTAAAGTGAATTGACTGTATATTTGTGGGCGAAACGCGGCAGCCAATTGCGCACAGCAGCGTCCCACAGACAGTCGTGGATTGAAAATGACCAATTTATTGTTGTTTGTTTTGGAGGGATTATTATTAGGCTGTGTGTGGAGTATGGAAACTTGCTCAAGGTTTCCCCCCGGCCGGGAATTGAACCCAAGTCTCTCGCTTGCAAGGCGAGTGCTCTAACCACTGAGCCACAGGACGCCACTGTAAAAGTAGTCAGCATTAACCAATCAGCAAAATTATGTGAGGAATGCAATTGCGGGCATAACATTTCTTCCTTTTTCTTGGTTTCTTTCCATCGTGTAATATGCATAGTCCAGTTATTTTGTGAGACATGTTTACGTCACATTGGCCAAGTGCACCACACCTCTCCTCAACTTATGAAAAAACTTGGACAGAGGAAAGCACAGCATCATATTCTGTGAAGATAAGAGTTGACT
>NW_024705161.1:27664-66402 GCF_018977255.1 Callorhinchus milii
TGGAGGCCGTTGGGTAAGAGATCTGGAAACAAACTGCTGTTTCTTTCTAAAAGGCCGATTTGTTGTATCTTCACACTGTTTAAATGAGAAAAGCAAAACTGCCTGAAATGAGAGGACGTGTATTTGTGCCACAGTGTGGAAACAGCCTTTGAGTGGTTAAACAACAACAACAACACAGTTACATTTGTATAGCGCCTTTCCCATCGGGAGGGTTTCCGAGGCGCTGGACAATCGGTTTTTGGGACTTCGCTGGGGTTCGGGATCGGGGAGGGTGGAGGGCAGAGGGGGAAGGAGGTGACGGACGGCAAAGGTCGAAGAGGAGGGGCGTGAGATGGGACTTTAAGGAGATAAGGAAGGGTGTGAGGCCGAGGGACTGTGGAATGGAGTTCCAGAGGGTGGGGGCAGAGTGGCTGAAGGCCTGAAAGCCAATGGTGGGTCAGTCGAGGTTATGGACGTGAAGCAGGACGGAGCCCGCTGAGCGGAGGGAGTGGGCACGTTGATAGGGGGTAGGAGCTCGCAGAGTTATGGGGGAGCAAGACCAAGGAGAGCTTTGAAAGTAACGTCCAGGATCTTGAACTGGATACTCTGTGTGCTGCGTAGCCGGGGGAGTTGACCGAGGATCGGGATAACAGGGTCCCGGAGCCTGGTGCGGGAGAGGACACGGGCTGCAGAGTTCTGGATAATCTGCAGCCTGTGGGAGGGAGGTGTTTGTGAGGCCGACAAGCGGGGAGTTTGCGTAGTCGAACCTGGATGCTATGAATGCATGTATGAGGGTTTGGGCGGCTTCTGCTGTGAGACAGTGTTGGGGCTGGGCGATGTTGCGGAGGTGGGGAAAGGCGGAGAGGGTCATGGCAAGGATGTGGGGTATAAAGGACAGTTGAGGATCGAACAGGACACTGAGGTTTTGTGTTGGCTCCGTGAGATGAAGGAAGATGCTGTTGGCGCCAAAGGCACGGAGGTGCTGACGGGAGCCGAGCAAACGAACTGCAGGAATTGTGTGGTATTAATGTTTGTGGCACATTAATGGGATGTGGCGTGTGTGGTATTAATAGGGTTTGTGGTATTAATGGGGTGTTTGGTATTAATGGGGTGGGTGGTGTTCATGGGTGGGTGGTGTCATGGGGTGGGTGGTGTCCATGGGGTGGGTGGTGTCCATGGGGTGGGTGGTGTTGGCTCACGTCAGCGCCTCCGCACCTCAGGCGCTGACACCATCAGCATCCAAGGCTGCACTCTCCACCTCTCAAAGCCAGTCAGGAACCTCGGCGTTTTGTTCGACCCTGAGCTGTCCTTTCTCCCTCACATCCGCACTACAACTGGCACCGCCTTCCATCACCTCCGGAACATCGCCAGATTACGGCACTACCTCACCCCTCACGCTGCTGAAACCCTGGTTCACGCCTTTGTCACCTCAAGGCTGGACTATGGGAACTCTCTCCTCGCCGGCCTTCCCGCCACCTCCCTCCACAAGCTGCAGGTCATCCAGAACTCTGCACTCGTGTACTGTCCCGCACCAGGCTTCGGGACCACATCACTCCCACCCTCGCTCGCCTCCACTGGCTCCCCATCCCCCAGAGGATTGATTTCAAGATCGTCATCCTCACCTACAAGGCCATTCACGGCCTGCTCCCTCCTACCTCTCCAACCTACTATCCCCCTACCTACCTGCCCGTACCCTCCGTTCCTCCGCTCCGGTCTGCTCCACGTCCCCCGCCCCAACCGCCCTACCATCGGTGGTCGGGCCTTCAGCCTCTCAGCCCCGAGGCTCTGGAACTCCATCCCCCAGTGCCTTCGCCGCCTCCTCCCTTTCCTCCTTCAAGGCCGGTCTCAAAACCTTTCTCTTTGACCGTGCCTTCAGCTCCCCTCTCGACTCTCTTCCCCCTCCTCGCTCCCTCCCTTGCCTCCCCTCACCCTGACCATTTCCCCCCTCCTCGCTCCCTCCCTTCCCTCCCCTCACCCTGACCATTTCCCCCCCCCCACCTCGCTCCCTCCCTTCCCTCCCCCTGACCATTTCCCCCTGCTCGGGTCATGACCCAACTGTGCAGCGCCTTGGGACGTCCTCCTGACGTGAAAGGCCTTATAAATGGAATCTTGTTGTTGTTGTTGTTGTTCAGCCGAGAGGTGACAAAGGCATGGACCAGGGTTTCAGCGGCTTTTGGGAGAGGTATTGGTGGAGACGAGCGATGCGATGGAGGTGGAAGAAGGCGGTGTTAGTGAGGGACCGGATGTGGGGAGGAAGGATAATTGGGGGTCGAACCCGACCCTAAGTTGTGTATGGGGTTCGGAGAGTTTTAGGGGGAGGTCGGGTAGGTGGAGGAGGTGAGAGCCGTGAGACTTTAGACGTTGACGAGAGTCGAAAAATATGGCTTCCGTCTTGTCAACGTTCAGCTGAAGGAAGTTTGCGCTCATCCATCCCCTGAGGTCTGACAGGCAGAACATCAGGGGACTGGGGGGTCGCAAAGAGAGGTGGAAAGTAAGAGTTGGGTGTCGTCCGCGTACGCGTGGAAATGTACCCCATGTCTGCGGATGACATCCCCAAGGGGGAGTATGTGGATCAGAAAGAGGAGGGGGCCAAGGATGGATCCTTAGGGTACCCGCAGGTGACCGGGTGAGAGCGGGAGAGGAGCCGTTGGTGCAGATGCACTGCTGGCAGTGTGTCAGACACGTGCAGTTAGGAAACTTGCCCAAGGTTTCGCCCGGTCGGGAATCGAACTCGGGTGTCTCACTTGCGAGGCGATTGCTCTTACCACTGAGCTACAGGACTCTAAGCATTGCTCGGAGAAAGTACAGGACAAATTTTAGTCTGGGATGGTTCACAATTAAAATCATAACCCGGAGACGCTCTTTGTTTCTAAAACTGAAACTGGTCACGAGGTGACTTTGAGTTGCTTCTCAGTCGATGCGGCGTCACTGGCACCACATTCCCGGACAGACACCTCTGCCTTCATTTAACCATTTTACATCTGAAATGTGACACAGAGATTCGCAGATGAGCCGAATAACCTCCCGCTACAGCCCATGGAAATGAGACTGAGCGCAGAGACAGACAGGCAGTCGAGGCTTTCCTGTGCAGATAAGCAGATTCCCTCTCACACCTGCACCACAATTATTGCAATCTTAAAGTTAAACTGCATTTAAACTTAAACGACCCAATGTGTCACCTTGGAGCCAATTTAGCTCCTGCCACCACCCTACCACCCACTGCCTCTCCCGCCACCCACCTCACCCCAGGAGGATGCATCGCTGTACATCTCTCCAGGGATTCATTTCATCCTGAAACTCCCATGTCCTCCATCGTTTTCTGGAAATAGAAATTCATACTAATATTGCTGTCAAGAATTCAGTAACAATTAGAGAAACTCCTGCTCCACCTGTCTCCTATGCACAGTCCCACCCACCATCCTCACCACTCGCCTGAGATGATCATGGTTCTGATGGCAATTGCAGAGCTATTTCACACCAACTCTTTTCTGCACCATGACAGAGGGTCTTTAACATTAGCTTTCCTCTGCTGGAGGTCCGCCACCTATTCCCTGCATTAAGTATAGGGCCGCCTTATCCCACCGTTGAGACGTCTCAAAATGTATTCGCTTTTCTCCTTTACAAATCGGTGAGGTGACAAGTCATCGTACAGCACAGAATGTGGCCTTTCGGCCCATTGTGTCCATCATGGTTTGTGGACACGATCATGGAGGCCATCTGACCCATCATGGATTGTTTGGTTTACCTACACAGCCGCTGAGGTTTAGAACAATCTACCAAAAGAGTCCGGAAATATGAAAGAATGACCACCCGTTCCATCCGCAGTCACCACACACACAACTACTTCCCGAATTTGCTTTTCTCCTTTGCCGATCATTTGGGTATTGAAGGCTATTCTGGGGCAGCAGATGGCCACGAAGCAGTCGAGGGTGAAGGTGACTGTGAGCCAGGCCGAGGCATCAGTGCGGGCGGCCAGCAGAGACCCGCGGGCGCTACACACCGGCGGGAGCAGCAGGAAGCTGAGAGGGAAGTACAGGCTGTTGATACGGTTCAGGATGACGTCGCTGATCAGGACCAGCCATGGCTACCGGGAACAGCGTGACCCATCGGCTCAGCCCACCCTGCCCTGGGCACAGCACCGCCATGGCCATCGCGCTCACTGTGACACAACAACAACAGCAGCAACTTGCATTGACATATCGCTCTTCGTACGCGGACTAAAAGAGGGGAAGAGGGGGCAAGGCATAGGGATTGATATTTGGGGCCTCATGGACTTTACACATACACAACAACCACAACAGCTTGCGTTTGCACAGCGTCCTTCACGTGTGTTATCCACGAATGCATGACAGAGGCGGAGTCCGACACCGAGCCAGGCTGGGGGGGAAGTGGGAGGTGACCGGAAGCACGAGCAATAAAGAAGGTTTTTAGGTGGGATTTGAAAGTGTTGACGGAAGGGACGAGGGAGAGGGATTGAGGGAGAGAGTTCCATAGTTTCGGGGGACAAGTAGGAGACCCAGAGCCACAGAAAGCATGTCAGAAATTAGGGAGTCGCGAGGGGATGAAAGAATTTATGGAAGAATAGAAAGACTGGTGGGTGCGGTGTTTATTGTTGGTGAAAATACAGGTCCGGTGGAGAGCACTCTGGTGAGCAGATGCAGCCAAAGCCAAATGGGGGATTCCTGGAGCACAGTGGTTAGCTTTCTCCCCTCTGCACACCTCTCACCCGAATACTCGCTGCCGGCATTGATGACCTGCCTTCCAATGCATTGATTTCAAGATCCTCATCTTAACATCCTGATCCTTTCATGTGCGAGGAGCTCTCTACTTCTCCGACCTGCTCAAATAATACACACTCCTCCTCTTCCTCGGCCCCTATTTATCTACCTTTAATGTGCAGCCCATTGCATAGTGGTCAGTGTGCTCGCTTCACAAACAACAGGGACCTGGTTTGATTCCCGAGAAGGGCGAAACCTTATGAAAGTTTATTTCCTCCTCACACCTCTGTTTACCAAGCAATAAGTTGGAGCCCGGCTGTCAGTCGATTGGCAGGATGCTTTTCCGGGGGTAATAATTCCTTCAAAAATAATAATAATAAATTGCTCACTTCAATCATGACTGTTTGCGGGACGCCGCTGTGCGCATTTTGCTGTCACGTTTCGCTCCCAAAATATGCCATCAATAAACTTTGCAATATATTCCGTGAAGCACTTTGAAATCTCTCGAAGAAGCGATAAGGCGCTATGTGAAATGCAAGGATTATTATTGTTGTTGTTGTTGTTCCTGTGAATCCGCGCTGCGCTCTGTACATCTAAATCCTAACTGTAATTCGGAATCCGGAGCAGAACACAACACTCTGAGTGTCACCTAAACCAACGCCACTGAGCTATTTCAACACCATTTCTTCACGTTTGCACTGAGCAGTCTGGTTTATCAATCCCTCGGTAGAAGTAAAAGAAAAAGACCACAGTCCGTCTTGCCCGTCTTCTATCACCTTCTTCCTTCCTGCTAGTCAACGCTACAATATAATAACGTATAATAATCTTTGCATTTGGTACATCTTCGGGACATCTCAAAGCGCTTCATAGAATATACTGTGAAGCAAATTAGTTTTTGTGGGCGAAACACGGTCGCCTGAGCCGAGGCACTAACCTGAACGGAGGGAGCTACACCAGTGCAAGTTGTTGTTTTAGTTATTGTAATCCCTCCAAAAAAGAAAACAATCATAAATTGGCCATTTTCAATCCATGACTGTTCGTGAGACGCTGCTGTGCGCAATTGGCTGCCGCGTTCGCCCACAAATATACAGTCAATTCGCTTTACAGTATGAGCGCAAACTTCCTTCAGCTGAACGTTGACAAGACGGAAGCCATATTCTTTGACTCTCGTCAACGTCTAAAGTCTCACGGCTCTCACCTCCTCCACCTACCCGACCTCCCCCTAAAACTCTCCGAACCCCATACACAACTTAGGGTCGGGTTCGACCCCCAATTATCCTTCCTCCCCCACATCCGGTCCCTCACTAACACCGCCTTCTTCCACCTCCATCGCATCGCTCGTCTCCACCAATACCTCTTCCCAAAAGCCGCTGAAACCCTGGTCCATGCCTTTGTCACCTCTCGGCTGAACAACAACAACAACAACAAGATTCCATTTATAAAGCGCCTTTCACGTCAGGAGGACGTCCCAAGGCGCTGCACAGTTGGGTCATGACCCGAGCAGGGGGGAAATGGTCAGGGGGAGGGAAGGGAGGGAGCGAGGAGGGGGGAAATGGTCAGGGTGAGGGGAGGGAAGGGAGGGAGCGAGGAGGGGGGAAATGGTCAGGGTGAGGGGAGGCAAGGGAGGGAGCGAGGAGGGGGAAATGGTCAGGGTGAGGAGGGAGGAGGGAGCGAGGGGGGAAGAGAGTCGAGAGGGGAGCTGAAGGCACGGTCAAAGAGAAAGGTTTTGAGACCGGCCTTGAAGGAGGAAAGGGAGGAGGCGGCGAAGGCACTGGGGATGGAGTTCCAGAGCCTCGGGGCTGAGAGGCTGAAGGCCCGACCACCGATGGTAGGGCGGTTGGGGCGGGGGACGTGGAGCAGACCGGAGCCGGAGGAACGGAGGGTACGGGCAGGTAGGTAGGGGGATAGTAGGTTGGAGAGGTAGGAGGGAGCAAGGCCGTGAATGGCCTTGTAGGTGAGGATGACGATCTTGAAATCAATCCTCTGGGGGATGGGGAGCCAGTGGAGGTGAGCGAGGGTGGGAGTGATGTGGTCGCGAAGCCTGGTGTGGGACAGTACACGAGTTGCAGAGTTCTGGATGACCTGCAGCTTGTGGAGGGAGGTGGCGGGAAGGCCGGCGAGGAGAGAGTTCCCATAGTCCAGCCTTGAGGTGACAAAGGCGTGAACCAGGGTTTCAGCAGCGTGAGGGGTGAGGTAGTGCCGTAATCTGGCGATGTTCCGGAGGTGATGGAAGGCGGTGCCAGTTGTAGTGCGGATGTGAGGGAGAAAGGACAGCTCAGGGTCGAACAAAACGCCGAGGTTCCTGACTGGCTTTGAGAGGTGGAGAGTGCAGCCTTGGATGCTGATGGTGTCAGCGCCTGAGGTGCGGAGGCGCTGACGTGAGCCAACACCACCCACCCCATGGACACCACCCACCCCATGGACACCACCCACGCCATGAACACCACCCACGCCATGAACACCACCCACCCCATTAATACCAAACACCCCATTAATACCACAAACCCTATTAATACCACACACGCCACATCCCATTAATGTGCCACACAACATTAATACCACACAATTCCTGCAGTTCGTTTGCTCGGCTCCCGTCAGCACCTCCGTGCCTTTGGCGCCAACAGCATCTTCCTTCATCTCACGGAGCCAACACAAAACCTCAGTGTCCTGTTCGATCCTCAACTGTCCTTTATACCCCACATCCTTGCCATGACCCTCTCCGCCTTTCCCCACCTCCGCAACATCGCCCAGCCCCAACACTGTCTCACAGCAGAAGCCGCCCAAACCCTCATACATGCATTCATAGCATCCAGGTTCGACTACGCAAACTCCCCGCTTGTCGGCCTCACAAACACCTCCCTCCCACAGGCTGCAGATTATCCAGAACTCTGCAGCCCGTGTCCTCTCCCGCACCAGGCTCCGGGACCCTGTTATCCCGATCCTCGGTCAACTCCCCCGGCTACGCAGCACACAGAGTATCCAGTTCAAGATCCTGGACGTTACTTTCAAAGCTCTCCTTGGTCTTGCTCCCCCATAACTCTGCGAGCTCCTACCCCCTATCAACGTGCCCACTCCCTCCGCTCAGCGGGCTCCGTCCTGCTTCACGTCCATAACCTCGACTGACCCACCATTGGCTTTCAGGCCTTCAGCCACTCTGCCCCCACCCTCTGGAACTCCATTCCACAGTCACTCGGCCTCACACCCTTCCTTATCTCCTTAAAGTCCCATCTCACGCCCCTCCTCTTCGACCTTTGCCGTCCGTCACCTCCTTCCCCCTCTGTCCTCCACCCTCCCCGATCCCGACCCCCAGCGAAGTCCCAAATACCGATTGTCCAGTGCCTCGGAAACTCCTCCCGATGGGAAAGGCGCTATAAAAATGTAACTGTGTTGTTCTTGTTGTTTAACCACTCAAAGGCTGTTTCCACACTGTGGCACAAATACACGTCCTCTCATTTAAGGCAGTTTTGCTTTTCTCATTTAAACAGTGTGAAGATATAACAAATCGGCCTTTTAGAAAGAAACAGCAGTTTGTTTCCAGATCTCTTACCCAACGGCCTCCAGAGTGTCCTCTCAGTCTCCTCCTCGTTGTGTGTGTGTGTGTGTCGGTGACACTGGAATCTCTGACATCGGCCGGAACTGGCAGATAGGATATCAGTTGACCATCTCATCTACAGGTCTGTACCCCCCAGAATGAGGGTTTCCCCGGCCCCACACTGGGCACCGGGCAAATCCCCAAACAAGCCTTGAACCTCAAACTTTGTGCCAGAGCGCAAGCGTGAACGGTTGGCACAGCTGCACAGTAACAGCCCAGCCGGGCGAGGGTATGTCTCCGTTGGCAGCTTGCCCACCACCTCAGGAAATGTGCTGCACTTGTCTCGTTCGTGCTCACTGCACAGAAGCCTTTCGTATTCCCTCATCCATCATCTGCCTCATTCTTTCTTATGACATATCAACAGCTACAGCCTCAACTGCATTTTATTGGGGAAAGTTCCACACTTCCTCCACCAACTGTGAAAAATATCCCCCACACATACACAAACACACATACAATAGCGTGACACACACACACACACACATATATATTGTGTCACACACACAGATACTGTGAGTCAAATACAACAACAACAAGATTAGATGTGTCCAGTCCTTTCACGTCGGGAGGACGTCCCAAGGTGCTGAACAGTGACAGCATTTCAGACCCGAGCTGGGGTCAGGGGGGAGAAGGGAGGGGAGGGGAAGGGGGGTGGCCGATGGCATGGTCTCAGAGGAGGGTATTGAGACGGGACTTGAAGGCTAAGGAGGGGGTGAGGCGGAGTGATTGGTGGATGGATTCCAGAGGTTGTGGGGCAGAGTGGCTGAAGGCTCTCCCGCCAATGGTGGGGCGGGTGGGTCGGGGGAAGTGGAGCAGCCGGAGCCGGCTGAGCGGAGGGAGCGGGCGGATTGGTAGGGGGTTAGGAGGTCACAGAGGTAGGGGGGGCGAGGCCATGGAGGGCTTTGTAGGTGAGGACCGGGATCTTGAACTGGATCCTCTGAAGGAGATGGAGGCAGTGGGGGAGATGGGGTCATGGAGTTTGGTGCGGGAGAGGACACGGGCTGCAGAGTTCTGGACTATCTGCAGTCTGTGGAGAGAGGAGTGGGAAGGCCGACAACTGTATGCACAGTCGAGCCTGGAGGTGATGAAGGCACGAACAAGAGTTTCAGCGCCTGAGGTAGTGGCGGAGTCGGCCGATGTTACGGAGGTGAGGGAAGGCAGAGTGGGTCATGGCTTGAATGTGGGGAAGAAAAGACAGTTTGAGGGTTGAACAAGACCCCCAGGTTCCTGACTGGCAGTGAGTTGTATTGAGCAACCATGGCGGGTGATGCTCCCAGAGCCTGAGGTGCTGAGGCGCTGGCGCGAGACAATCAGGACGGCCTCAGTCTTGTTCACATTGAACTGAAGGAAATTTGCCCTCAGACAGGACTTGATGTCCAACAGACAGTTTGTCAGGACAGCAGTGGTCCTGGAGTTGAGAGTGGGGGCAGAAAGATAGAGTTGGGTGTCATTCGCATACATATGGAAGTTGACCCCATGTCTGTGGATCATGTCACTGAGGGGGAGCGTGTAGATATAAAGGGGAGACAAGGACAGAGCCATGGGGGACACCAGACGTGACAGTGCGGGGGCTGGAGGAGAAACCGTTAGAGGCGACAAAGTGGAGATGGTGAGTGAGATAGGAATCGAACCAGACAAGGGCAGGTCCATGAAGATTAAATAAAGCGGAGAGGCGGTGTGTGAGGATGGAGTGGTCGACAGTGTCGAAGGCGGCAGTGAGGTCGAGGAGGACAAGGAGGCAGAGGGAGCCATGATCACAGATGTTCAGAATGTCATTAGTGACTGTGACCAGGGCTGTGTCCATGCTATGGGCAGTGCGGAAGCCGGATTGGAGGGGTTCAAAGTTGGTTCAACGTGCCTGAGGTGGAAGGCGCTGGCGTGAGCCAATCACGAGGGCCTCGGTCTTGTTGACATCAAATGCAGAAAGTTGTCTCTCATCTGGACTTCCAGAGAATGATTGCTCTGCGGCTGATAATGTGCCATATCAAATCGAGCATTGCTGGCATCAGCATAAGTCAATTTCACAAAGACTCCTCTCAAATTACCAATCTTCCTAAGGAATAAGTGAAGAAAAAATGACACGGGAATGTTTTTCACATTAGGTGAAGATTCATTTATTGGCTGGGGAGGTGATTCAGTAAATAGAGACCGACAGAACGGAGATAATATACACTTTGGCTACAAGTGGCAGTACAAGTATTTTGCAGGGTAAAATTCCAGGGTGAATTTTCCATATAATGTGTCACACGTCTCGTAACCCCCTCCATGATTGATAATAACCAGCCTCAAGAGAACACTTGACTTTCTTTACTTTAAAATTGCCCAAAGACCGATCAATGATTGAATTTTTATACTGTGGAAGCAACTCAATCCTGGCATCACCCAATATCCCTACACAAACTACCTATCTATTGCTCCTTCCTCGCTGACCCACATCTCTCTGCCTCTATCATGTTACCTTTCTAAAAAGATATGACTTTGGCCGTTAATTTTGTCAACCTCCACAACAATCCATTAATTTGTCATTTCTGCCTCCTTTGGGCTTTACGACAAACTCTAGTTGTTGACCTTGGTTGAGCTCAGGTTTCAAAGGATTCTGGATTTTCTATTATGGAGAAGAAAGGAGGTCTTTCAGCCCATTGAGCCTGTTTCACCTGTTAATTGGATCCTACCAGAGCCGTTCCTAATGTCTCCATCCCCTTTTTGATTGAGCTCTCCAGCTTTGTGGGGAATAGAATCCATATCTTCACAACCAACTGTTGCGACGGCATTTCTCCCCGTGCGTGCGGCCTCTTATCAAAGATCAAAGTAAGCCGCTTCAGCCACGATAATAATTAGTGGGTACTCTCCAAGGCTGGAATATGTTGCTGAGGAATTGGTGTCAAAAGTTGAACCAATCTCCAAAAGAGGTCTGACCGGCACTTTGTATAACTGGAGAAGCACCGCCTTCATGTTTCACCCACAAAACCCACAGCCTCTACCTTCACAGTATATTCTGTGAAACACTGTGAGATGTCTCAATGCACTATATCAAATGTAAGGATTATGATCATTCCGGACCTCTTGAAATTAAAGTTAACATCTCATTTGTCTTATTATCTGATTCCTGACTGTCAAGATTTTACCAATTATCCCACGAGAAGGAAATATTTTCCTTTATGTAACAAGTTTAAAGATGAGTCTAAACGGATATGTCACCAGGTGTTTCACTTCCGATCTGAATTTAGTTTGTGTCACAGCATAAATGACGGTGTTTGTGCAACAACTCAAGAGCTGAAGCATGTCTGTCACGTGTTTGACGATATAAACCGGGTCCTTGTAATCGGTGTAAACATAATCACTTAAAGTTTGTGAAAGTATGAATTCCAAACGTACATCAGCCACAAGAGTATGAAGCTACCTGATATGGCGAAGAGTAAAATGATGGATTTCTTTCGATTTTCCATCGCTGTATCATTGCCACTTTCATTTTTCTGGTTCAGGAGGTTCCTGCGTACTCTATTGGCCGCGAGAATGTATCTCACCGTCACCACGTTCATCAGTAAAATCAGAAAGAATGGAACAAAGGGGGTTATTATTGTGTCAAACCATCGAAACGCAATCCATGCGGAGGAGTTGAAGTAGGCTGGTTTCATGAGACAAAACCAAGGCAATTTGTGCGTATCTCCCAGGGCTCAATGATAAAGTACCAAGGGATGCTGATGGAACAGCTCAGAGCAGAAATCACTCCTACAACCTTGGCCGCTGTTGTCTTGGTGCTATATGTTGTTTTCAGCTTCGACCAACAGATGGCAACCAGACGGTCAAAGGTGAAAGCGACTGTGAACCAGACTGAAACATGCGTTACCGTCGAATTCAACACGAATTTGAGTGAACAAATGGGAGTGATGTCCAGAAATGTTACAGGTAAATAAAGAGCAGCGATTTCATCCAATAACACGTCGTTGATGACGACCAGAAGATCGGCTACCGCCATGGCCACGAGGTAGCGCGTGATACATTGTGAGAGACCACACTTTCCCCGGGAGAGGACCACAATGGCCAATAGGTTCGCTGTAAGACAAAGGAACAAAACACGCACTTATTTACCTGTGAGCTGTGTAAGCAGATGGCATTTTGCTCAAACAGCATTTACACTTTCTGGTGGAGAGAGGAACACTTGCTATGGGCAAGCGGCTGCGATGTTTTGCTCAAAAAAACTTTGTCACTGCACTTTACAGTACATTCTGTGAACCACTTTTAGACATCTCGATGATGTGAATGGTGCTAAAATGTAAGGATTATTATCTTTAATTAATTCATTAACTACAACACAAGAGTATTGTTTAACTGAACGCAAGGGAGAGCAGAGCAAAATATGGCCCAGGATAGAGTTTTTATCAAACCCACAACAAGGTACGTCAGTGGAAGCATTTGTCTTAGGTTGTGGTGCTGGAAAAGTACTCATTAGACAGCTCTCTTTGAGAGTCATGTACCATAGGAACGTAGGATCAGAAGTAGGCCTTTCGACCCTCTTCCACCATTCTAACAGATCATATTCATCAGATGTATTATTGTGAAGAGGCTACACATCACACACAATTCGAAATAGTGAAGGGTTTCTACGTCCAAAAACGTTGCATCAAAATGCAACCAAACTCTGTCACATATATATGATCCCAAAGTATCAATGGAAGAATTTGGCTTAGGTTGGGCTGTTGTACAAAGCTCATTAACCCTCACTCGTTAAGAATCATGTTACAATCTGATAGTAACTGGGAGACGTAAGTTTGACAGTATAGTTTGAAAAGTTTGGAAAATATTTCATTAAAGACATATGTTTCTTCAGATAAGATCTTAACCTGAATATCCACCTCTACGTGTTTCAGAAGACGTTAAAGATTCCACGGTGTTATAGCGAAAAGACTTCTTCCACGTGTCAAAATATTGTACCAAAAATAACTGAACCCCATCACATATATCTGATCCACGTAGATTCTGCATATTGCAAAACAGAAGTTGTGGCAATTCACGCATTTATTAAAAACATTTTAACATGTTTTAAAACAATTCAATTGCACTACTTATGATTATAATCCAACAGTTTTGTGATTCTCCTATGTCTTCCTCGCCGGTCATCACAGCTCTTCCGTTCGCAACATCCAACTGATTCATATACTTCCACCAGGTCCGCACTCCCAGCAATCGTAGCAACTCCATCACTCCAATCCTCACCAGACTACACCCACTCCAACCACACAAAAAACTCTGCTCCCAATCACACCAGTCCTTACCAGACACTGCTCCCAATCACACCAGTCCTTACCAGGCACTGCTCCCAATCACACCAGTCCTTACCAGGCACTGCTCCCAATCACACCAGTCCTTACCAGGCTACACTGCTCCCAATCACACCAGTCCTTACCAGGCTACACTGCTCCCAATCACACCAGTCCTTACCAGGCACTGCTCCCAATCACACCAGTCCTTACACTGCTCCCAATCACACCAGTCCTTACCAGACTACACTGCTCCCAATCACACCAGTCCTTACCAGGCACTGCTCCCAATCACACCAGTCCTTACCAGACTACACTGCTCCCAATCACACCAGTCCTTACCAGACACTGCTCCCAATCACACCAGTCCTTACCAGGCTACACTGCTCCCAATCACACCAGTCCTGGCCAGGCTACACTGCTCCCAATCACACACTAAATTCCGTACACCATCACCCCAGTCCTGGCCAGGCTCCCCTGCCTTCTTGTAACAGAACTGATTGATTTCAACAACCTGAAACTCACCAGCAAAACATTTCCTGTCCAGGCATCTCTCTACCTGATCACAGACCTGGCTTCTGCAGGTGCCCCCTCACTCAGTTAGCATCCACCTTCTGCACAACACTGGACCTCTCTCTTCCCCCATCGACAAGACTATATGCCCTAAACCTCTGGAACCTCAATACAACAGATGGTGGATTTGGGAATGAAGAGATTGGAGAGATACGGAGGTGCGAGCGAGTGAGTGGATTTGATATGAGTGAAAGGATCTTGAATTTGAACCGTTCGGTGATGGGGAGCCGTTGCCCAGATCTGGTGACCTGCAGGAGAGAGGAGCCAAACGAGTATGGCTTTCGTATTTCTGATATTCAACTGCAGGTAAATTGTGCTCATCCAGACCTTGATATCCGTCAAACAAGCTGACATTTCATCAGTTAACGGGGAGTCACAGCTGGAGGAGAAGTAGATGCTTACCTAACGTGCATACTTGTGATACAACATGATACAAGTAAAAACTGGCTGTAAATAATTACCTGTAATACCAACAGTTGCTAAAAGAGGATAATAAATGACAAGTGCCTGAAAAATTGTTGGCAAAACGTGCAACGGATAATCGCCTAAAGCTCGCAACATGGTACACTAACAGTGTAGGGACTGTCGGTGCTGGAAACATCACTGATACTGACGCTCAAACCTGCCGGTCTTTATATCCAATAGGTTCCCCGCCTCCGATAGGTTGTTTTTGGAAAGCAGTGTCGGTCACACCAGTGCTTAATGACCGGAATCAATTGCTGACTCGATTCCGTGGAAGTGGTAAACAGGAATCACGTGGGGCCTCAGCTGGGCTTTAAGGTACAAGTTACGCAACGTTGGAAAGTTGGAATGAAATCAAACCTTTGCAGTGGTCCGGGGTTGTCTGTTCCTGAGCCAGGCGGGTTACAGGTTGCGGTGATTGACTGTGGTTGTGGGTGGAGATCAGGGGTCAGGAATGGCGGCTGGGGTTAATGGCCAGGGAAAAGGGTTGTTATATGGCTCATAGTTAGGGAATAGTGAATGGATTTGTCTTCCTCTGGTGTCTTGGTCCAACATCCCCTATAATACAATTGTTCTTACCCAGTGAGAGTGAAACCAGCATTGGACAGGACAGTGACAAACAGCACTATAGAGTGGTCAGCAGAATGGAAAGTGACAGAATGATTAACCTTACATTTGATATAACCCTTATCACTTTGGGATGACGTTACAACGTGCTTCATATTGTAAAGTGGAGTGCATGTTTATTGTGTGGACCACAGCAATGTACTGCGAAGAGTTATGAAGTGAGTTACCAACTGCATTGCGTTCCACACAAGGAGATCCTCCCTTCTGTATTGAAAGCTTGTGACAGAAAGTGGTTCCGATGCTCTGACACACTTCTTGCTGAGTTGTGCTGCTCACCATGAAGTTGTTTGGGAGTTCAGGGTATCTGCTCTCCACCCAGTGATGGCTCAAAGCACTTGGCTGATGCCACGTAGCAATCCAAATTAATCCCATGGCCCCAGTCTCTCCTCATAACCCTGTACATTTGTCCTCCCCAAATATCTCTCTACTTCGCTCTTGAATGTTGTTATTTGTTCAGTTTCCACCATCCTTACCGGCAATGCATTCTAGATCTGAACAACTTACTGTGTGAAAAAAAAATCTCCTCCCCTTCCCACTGGTTCTATAGGCAACTATTTTAAATCGGTGCCCACTGGTTACCGAACATTGCCATTGGAATCAGTTGATCCCTGTTCAGTCTATTGAATCTCCTCATGATTTTAAACACCCCTAGTAATCACTTCTCTGCTCCAAGGAGAATAATCCAAGGAGATTCTCTAGTCTCTCCTCATAACTGAACAGCCTCATTGTGGGTATTATTCTGGTGAATGTCCTTTAAACGCTCTCCAAGATCTTGACCTCCTTCCTAAAATGTGGTGTCCACAACTGAATACAGTTGAGGCCTTCCCAGTGCTTCATAAAGGTTTATCATAAGCTCCTGACTTGTGTAAAACTCGTGCCACTTAGCCGAAAGGTTGTGGTTTAAGCCCCTTATCATGAATTACAATCAGATCATCTAAGATGGCATTCCAATGCAGCTATGTGACCTGTTGCAATGTCGGACATGCCATCCTTTGTGGAGACGTTGAAGCAAGATACATTCCTCTTCATGTGGACCATAAAGGTCCCATGGCACTGTTCGATAAGAGAAGAGAGTTTCGCAAGATAAGGTACTAGATCCCCTTAATGTAGTGCCTTTCACTTTGGAGGTCGTCCCAAAACTCTTAACAGAACTGATGGGGCATCCGAGATGGGGGTGGAAGCTGAACGGTGTGTTGAGGGGAAAGATGTTCCAAGGCAAGTCATAGGTTGTGAGACAGAAGTCAAAAAAGATGAGGGATAGAGCGAGTCAACAACAACTTATATTTATATAGCTTGCTTGGGTAGCGTCCCGGAGATCATCGCAATGGAGGAGTCTGACAATGAGCCTGGGGGAGAGGGAAGGGGGAAGTGATCGTATACACAATCAAAAAGGAAGTTTTCTTTGGAGTAGTTGGTTTGTGGCGAGATTAGGGAGGCAGTCAAATGTATGAAGAGGAATACTTAATCCAATGGTTGATGAAGAACTAATAGAGGCGAGTGAGGATGTGGGTATATGCTCACCGAGCCTGATGTGGGAAAGGATATGGGCTACAGATTTGAGGACAGTCTGCCGAATTGTGGACTTTCGTGATTAGATCAAAGGTGTGATTATGCTGATATGATAAATGTATGGCTCATGGACCTGGTGGCTCCAGGGGAGAGGTAACAGCAATAATCTTTGCATTTGATACAGCACCTTATCACATTTTTGCAATGTCTCAAAGCGCTTCACAGTGTGTATTGTAAAGTGAATTGACTGTTTGTTTTTGTCAACGGAACATGGCAGCCAATTGCACACAGCAATGTCCCACAAACAGTCATGGATTGAGTGACCAACTTGTTATTATTTTTTGAAAGGAATTAGTATCCCCAGAAGAGCGATCTGACAATCGATTAATAACCGGGTTCCTACTTACTGCTCAGTAAACAGGGACGTGTGGATAAGTCAACTTTCCCAATGTTTCGCCTTGCTGGGAGTCAAACCCAGGTCTCTCGCTTGTGAGGTGAATGCTCTACCCATTGAGCTACAAACGGAGATGGGCGGAAGTTGGCAATGTTTCGGACATGGAAGAAAACTGAGAGGGTCAAAATGTGGATGTGGGGTTTATTGGGCAGTTGGGACTGAAACACATTAGCCTGTCTTGTGTTGCCTCTGTGTCGACATCCATGCACTTGAGCCATTCAGTGGCTGAGGTCAGTTGGGCTCAGGTCAGCCAAGCCGGAGAACCTCTATACTGTTGACGATCGGCTAAAGGATGTTAGAGTTCATCCAGGACGTGTTGTCATGCAGTCGAGGGTAGAGGTACAGATATGGTTTGGTGTCAGTCGCATAGATGTGGAAAGTTAAACACATATCTCTGGGAGATATCAATAAAAGAGTCCGTATAGGTAGTGAAAACAAGATCGACAGCAAAAACAGCAAATACAAATTACTTTTTTTATAGTGCCTTTCACATCACTAGGACGTGCCAGGGATCCGCAACCGAGCTGGTGGTTGAGATCAGGAGGAGTGAAGGGCAGTGAGGGTAGGGATAGGAGGGCGGCCGATGGCACGGTCTAAGAGGCTGGGCTTGAGACGGGTCTTGAAGGAGACAGTAGAAGGCGAGAGGATAACGAAGAAGGATGATGGGTGTTGCATGTGATTTTGCAGGTCTTGAGGGTGAAGTCTTCAGGATAGACACCATGGAGATGATGGAACAGCTCAGATAGAAAGGATGACAGCATTGCCTTTTTGTGGGGAGAACTGAGTGGAGAGGTGATGCAGAAGCATTGGAACATCAGCTCAGACAATGTGACTTCAAGGCCGGTCTCAAGATCTTTCTCTTTGACGGTGCCTTCAGCTTCCGTCTCGACTCTCTACCCCCTCCTCGCTCCCTCCCTTCCCTCCCCTCACCCTGACCATTGTCCCTCCAATGCTCGGGTCCTGACCCAACTGTCCAGCGCCTTGGGAGGTCCTCACGTCGTTGAGACGTCTCAAAGTGCTCACCAATCAACTCGCAACAAGGTTCCGACTTAGTTCTTGGTAAACGGTGGTGAGTGGAGTCTGAAAACATGTTCAAAGTTTCGCTCCACTCGGGACTTGAACCCGGGTCCTCCCATCTCCGAGCCTCACAAGCGTGAGACCTGGGTTCGATTCCGGGCAGGGCAAACGTTGGGCAAGTTTCCTTACTCCACACGCCTCTATTTGCCGAGAGTTGGAACCGGTTGTTAGTTGATGGCGGATCGCTTTTCCAGAGGTAATAACGTCATCGAAAAGTTGATGATGATAAAGTTGTCGCTCAGTCCACGACTGGTTTGTGGAATGTTGTTGTGTGCAATTGGCTTCAATAGTAATAATAATAATCCTTGCATTTGATACGGCGCTTTTCACGTCGGGAGGACGTCCCAAAGCGCTTCACAGAATATACTGTAAAGTGTATTGACTGTATATTTGTGGGCGAAACGCGGCAGCCTCCGGGTCTGGCCTCCTCCTCATCCCCCGAGTCCTCCGCTCCACTCTCGGTGGCCGAGCCTTCAGCCACTGCGCCCCGAGGCTCTGGAACTCCCTTCCTCATTCCCTTCGTCTCGCTCCCTCCCTTCCCATTTTCAGGTCTCGGCTGAAGACCTTTCTTTTTGATCTTCCTCCCCCTCCCCCTGGCTCCTCCCCCTCCACCTGGCTCCTCCCCCTCCCCCTGGCTCCTCCCCCTGGCTCCTCCCCCTCCACCTGGCTCCTCCCCCTCCCCCTGGCTACTCCCCCTGACTCCTCCTGCTCCCCATGGCTCCTCCCCCTCCCCCTGGCTCCCCCCCTCCCCTGGCTCCTCCCCCTGGCTCCTCCCCCTCCACCTGGCTCCTCCCCCTCCCCCTGGCTACTCCCCCTGACTCCTCCTGCTCCCCATGGCTCCTCCCCTTCCCCTGACTCCTCCCCCTCCCCCTGGTTCCTCCCCCTGGCTCCTCCGCCGGACGGCGTCTCAGAGCGCTTTACAGTTTAGGATCCCGGGACCGAGCCAGGGAAAGGGGGAGGAGCCAGGGGGAGGAGGAGCCAAGGGAGGGGGCGGAGCCAGGATGATGGGAGTAGCCAATGGAGGGGGAGGAGCCAGGTGGAGGGGGAGGAACCAAGGGGAGGGGGAGGAACCATGGGGTGTAGTCAGGCAGAGGGGGAGGAGCCAGGCGGAGGGGGAGGAGTCAGGGGCAGGGGGTGGAGCCAGGGGAGGGGGAGGGGCCAGGGGGAAGGGGGGGGGGGGGGGGGAAGGTGACCAAAGGTGTGTTCGAAAAGAAAGGTCTTCAGCAGAGACCTGAGAACAGGAAGAGAGGGGACGAGGGGAAGGGAGTGAGGAAGGGAGTTCCAGAGCCTCGGGGCGCAGTGGCTGAAGGCGCGGCCACCGAGGGTGGAGCGGAGGACTCGGGGGACGAGGAGGAGGCCAGACCCGGGGGAGAGAAGGTTAAGAGGAGACATCATAAAAGTCTTCAAAATTATGAGGGGATTCGATAGGTCAGAACCGGAAGCCTCTAACCTGCCGCATCTCCCGCTTGGGAGACAGTTATCAGCCAAACACACAAAACAATTTGTGGTGTATTATGTGAAGCGCTTTGAGACGTTGTGATGTGAACGGGAGTTATATGAAGGCAACGGTTAGCAATATTGCATAACAATTTGCTTTGTGGAGACCTGTCGCTCCGTGGTTAGAGCACTCGCTTTGCGAGCGAGAGACCTGAGTTCAATTCCAGGCAGAGGGCGAAAGTTTCCTTACTCCACACACCTAATAATAATCCCTCCGAAAAAACCCCAAACAATAATAAATTGGTCATTTTCAATCTACGACTGTTTGTGGGACATCGCTGTGCGCAATTGGCTGCCGCGTTCGCCCACAAATATACAGTCGATTCACTTTACAGTGTGTTCTGTGAAGCGCTTTGGGACGTCCTCCCGACGTGAAAAGCGCTACATCAAATGCAAGGATTATTATTATTATATATTATTATAATGTGTTGAACAGGCAAATGAAAGCGAAAACAGACAGAGGAACACCAACACGGATAAACTTTTCCAATACTCTCCAGGCGAGCAAAGTGTAACAGCTTGGTTTCAAGGTGCAGTACCACGGGGTGTTGTTGACTATAATGTGAGGATCAAATATAAAGTAACAGGGAATGCTCACTGAGCAGCTGAAGATAAAGACCGTTCCAATCACCGCTCTCTCCGTGCAATATCTTGCTTTCAGCTTTGGGCAGGTAATGGCTACAAATCGGTCGACAGTGAAAGCGAAGGTGAACCACAAAGAACTGAGGAAAGCTGCAGTCAGCAGTGCAAATGTCACGCTGCACACGGGAGTGTAGGATAGGAAACTTGGTGGGAAATAAAGGTTGTTAATTTTGTTCAACACATCCATGAGGAGTACGAGCAGATCCGCGGTGGCCATGGCGAGCAGGTAGCGAGTGACACACTTCGAGAGACCGCATTTTCCTCTCGACAGGATCGCAATCGCCAGAAAGTTCACTGCCAGAGGGAAAGAAAAGAGAAAAATTACTCCTATGGATAAAATTGTCAGATTAGAAACGTAAAGGCGTGTCATGTTTGGGTGTGTGTTGGTTGAGTTGATTCAACTATTTTAGAACTTCCTCCAAACCATAAGTTTTTTGCAAACCCTTTCATATCGATTGGATGTGTTGCCTGTTGGAAAATAATCTAATAAATGTAATAATAAATGATAATAATGCTCGCATTTGATATTGCGCTTTTCACGCCTTCTCGACGTCTCAAAGCGCATCACAGAATAGACTGTAAAGTGAATTGACTGTATATTTGTGGTCGAAACGCGGCGGCCAATTGCGCACAGCAACGTCCCACAGACAGTCGTGGATTGAAAATGACCAATTTATTGTTGTTTGTTTTGGAGGGATTATTATTAGGCTGTGTGTGGAGGAAGGAAACTTGCTCAAGGTTTCCCCCCGGCCGGGAATTGAACCCAAGTCTCTCGCTTGCAAGGCAAGTGCTCTAACCACTGAGCCACAGGACGCCACTGTAAAAGTAGTCAGCATTAACCAATCAGCAAAATTATGTGAGGAATGCAATTGCGGGCATAACATTTCTTCCTTTTTCTTGGTTTCTTTCCATCGTGTAATATGCATAGTCCAGTTATTTTGTGAGACATGTTTACGTCACATTGGCCAAGTGCACGACACCTCTCCTCAACTTGTGAAAAAAACTTGGACAGAGGAAAGCACAGCATCATATTCTGTGAAGATAAGAGTTGACTTTTTTTGGGTTATCTTAGATACGTAGTTTGCGCAACTTTTCATCCCAGTTCTTTCCACTTCTACTGTAACATGTAAGGACGTATGTAGCTCCAATCCCAAGGCCCTTTGCTCCTTGACATCTTCCAAAATATACTCCTTACCTTCNTTTTTTCTACCAAAATGAATCACCTGACGGGCGATTTTTCATACCAGTACCTATCCAATTGAACGAATCTCTTCAAGAGTGCCGTTGAATGACAACTAATAGAATTACCTGGAATTCCAAAGACTACAAGAACGGGGTAATAAATAGACACTATCGCATGCAGCGTTGAAAATTCCATGCCCTGTTTTTTACACGCCTATGTCTTGTTGCTGGAGCTTCAATGGACAAAGTGGTGTCACTCCAGAATAAATTTATACTTATAGGGAATGGGAATCGACCGCTTGCATAATCACTGCAATTAGTTCCAGACCTGTGAACAAACAAGAGAGTATTTTCACTTGTGAATTGCGAACATAGTACTTTGATTCATTTGGCTGTTGCAAAATGTATTATAAAAAACGGAAAGAGAGCAAAAGAGAATATGATTGAAATCATTTCACGGAACGTAAAGAAAAAGCTTCCACAGCAACTTGAATTCATGAAGCGCCCTTCGCGCGACGTAAAATCACCGAGAACTTCAAGTTACAAAAAAGTTTACATTCAAACATTTGAAGTAGAATATTAACTCCCGAAATGGGGGGGGGGGGGGGTGTCAAGGGTTTGGGAAGGGAATTGGTTTTCTGTCACATCGCACGTGAAAACCCGTCGCCGTGCTTACGAGTCTCCAAAACAAACTGAGAATTCCCTACATCTCATCTCATCTACACATGGAAATCCCACAAATAGATTGTTGGAATGGAACGAGCATTCGCTCCCCGGAAGAACGCACGTTGCTTGCTTAATTCCAGAAACTATTAGGCGCAGGTTGGCAAGAGCCGGAGTCTCTGCTGGAGTCAAATCAGCTAAATCCACATGACTTGCCACTCGCGGTCCAGACTGACACTCCAGGGCCAGAGCTGAGGGGAAGCACTGCAATGTCCTTCATGAGCTGTTAACCTCACTCCGTGTCTGGGCTGGTCAGCTGGGGGTTACATGTCTCTCTGTAAGATAATATTTGCGATGCTTAGTATCTTTAAGGTTTATTAATTGTAACCTGCTTTGCTTTTAATCCTTCGCGGAGGATTGTAGCCAACTAATTACTAAGGCGTGGATGGAGTTGGTTGCTTTTCACGGTGAGCTTCGAAGGCTCTGTTGATTAGCAGAAGGTAAAGGTATATTAGCTCGACCCGGTTCAGGTCACTTTCTGAGAGCATTCCATTGCTCGGAGTTGAAAAATGCGATTAATGACCGAATCGGAAAACAGAGTCAGCGTTGGCAAAGACACAACCGGACAAATCTCTCTGCGCTCAATCTTTCTGTGTACTTTTTGGAGGAAGAATACTTTTCTCGGGTTTTGTGAGATCTTCATTTTCACCAACTGCGACTCCTCCTCTTTTGACCGGAATGCTCTCTTCATTTTCTGTCCGGGCTTCCGTCATGTCTCTCGTGTGGTCACCTCCATCCTCAGCTGATCCTGACAGGATGTGTGAGCTCTCCGTTTTGTTTTGAAATGCATGACATAATAATATGATGAGCGTGTGGCAGTCTGGCCTAACCTTTCTCACTGGAGCCTCTGTGTCAGAAGGTTGGAGGTTCAAGGGACTTGGAACCCATCTCGTCTCGGCTGACATCCCAATGCAGTCCTGGGGGAATGCTGCATTGCTGCAGTGCCACCCTTCGGATGAGGTCCCATTAATCTGTCCAGCTGGAGCGTTGTGAAAGGCAAACCTACTGGAATGATTTCAGGGTGACAGATTACTGCTGTCAGGATCGATATGATAGATTAGGCCTTTCGTTATATAGGATAGATATGATAGAAAAGCCCAACACTTTTCAAACCTATTTTCCGAAAGGCTACAATACCAGAAATGTGAAGATTTTGGCAACGGTTTGGCCTCTCTTTTCACTTTCCGCTTTGGCTCAGTGCAATACTCTAACTTCGGCGTCAAATGGTTATGGATTCTAACCGTATGACTTCAGTTAAGCTTCCAGTCTCGGCTTGCACTCCAGTACAGAAATGGGCGAGGGGCGGAGGGAACAATAATAACAAAAATAATCCTTGCGTTTGATATAGTGCTTCATCACGTCTTCGAAACACTTCGAAGCGCTGCACTGAATATACTGTAAAGTGAATGACTGTATATTTTGTGGGTGAAGTGCAGCAGCCAATTGCACACAGAAGTGTCCCTCAAATAGTCGTGGAATGAGTGACCGAATTCCTGTTACAATTATTGTTTTACTTTTGTTCAAAGGATTATTACCCCCAGAAAAGTGATCCGCGTGTCGACAAACAAGTTCGTTCCTACTTACTAATAGAAGCCAAGAAAACAAAAGGCTCATCTTTCCTTCCACTTTATTTCTGATTGACTTGCACGCCATCCCACGAAAATAGAAATTCTCACACGGCCGGAAATGAATGCATTTTCTTTATTCCCACTAATTCGAAACCTGGTTTTTGATATGTAACACTACATTCAAATTGTGTGTTTTGTTGCAACAAAGACTCTTGAGCACAAGAATTCAAATGTGAATAGAGAGGACAAAACTGCACAGGTCCTGCATTTCATGAGTACGTTTCAAGCCGACAATGATGGTGCCAACAACTGGGTATATTCATCCAATAAACGCATTTCTTATCCACTTTATTGGTCACACAACACTCATCAAATTAAATTGTGGAAATTAAATGAGCACAATCAATTCTCAGAACATTGAGTAAAGGCTCATCTGATTTCAAGGTCTTTGAAAGAACGAAAGGTTTTGACAGAGACATCATTTCCATCAGTTAGTGAGTCAGTGTTTGGATGGCATTCAGTCGAGATCATCAACAAGAAAACAAAGGGAAGGGGATGTGGATGATGTTTTTTTACCCAGAAAGTGGTTATCCCAGAAAGTGGGATATTTTTCCAGGTGGAGTGAGTGAGTACAGCTTCTGTACAGTGAAATCAAGATGGAACTGGATAGAAATTTAAAGAGGAATAACGTGCAAGGGTATGGGGAAAGACATGCACATGGGATGAATGGACTTCTATGCTATAAAGCTATGGTTCAGAGAACAGGATATCCGGAAATACACATTAAAAAAATATGAAACTGGAATCAGTTATCCACAGTAGCAAAGAGGATTAATATTGAAGCTGTTCCACGCAGTGACACAAAGTTGTTCTGCGTTCAGTTAATTTGTTCGTTTGGGAGTGTTCTGGCTTGAAGCCTCCTGATAGTCCATGTTCATCCTTAGCTTTGGATTGGCCACATGGCCTTTGGGGTTGGCCTGCAATAGAGGTAAACACACACCTGAATGTCGCAAATGGACATGAAGAGCAATTCATAGCTACGTCTCTGCTGAAAAATTGCAGTTTTTCTCGGGGAGAAATTATTCAATGAGTTTCAAAGTGACATATTTTGCAAATCACAACAACTCGCCTTTGTACAGCTCCGATCGGGAAGTGTGAGTTCTCAAAGTGCTCGCGGATGGAAAGCTGGGATGTTGGAGGACAGGGGAGAATGAAGGTTATCGTAGGCACAGTGAAAGATGTAGGTATTCAAGAGGTTTCTGAAGGCAGACAGAGAGTGTCTGGGTGGATGGATGTAAGGGTGGAGGTCCAGAAGGAAGGTGAATGAAGGAGGATCGAGGCTGGTGTCGATAACAAAATGCAGCGACAATGAAAAGAAAGTGTAATAACAAAATTCTAAAGCACTTTCGCACCATTTTTATTCTGTATTACGTAATTCATTCATGATTTCTCCCTGAAAATCTCAAGTTGCAATGGGTACGTTTCAGATTTGTAAGGAGTGATTCAACTTTAGGAGACATGGGGGTGACGAGGGGAGAATGAGATACTGTGGGTGATGTGTACAGAGACAAGTCTAAGGCATGAAACATAGGAACAGAGTGAACCAATTTAGCTCATCATTCTGATCGTCATAGCAGATCTTTCAATGTAACGTTCCTGTTTTTCCTCAGTAAATCTTTACTTCCTAGGTATCTATCCATCAGTCACTTAAATAGGCAGATGGGGCTTTAGCTCAGCATCTCATCTGGTTTCCATCACATCCTTTGGTTCACGTACTCCAAGTAATTCAATAGTTTTGGTCACGTTTCTTGACAAATTTGATATAGTGACGTACCTTTTGATTGGCTTTCACCTGGGATTTGACAGCTTCAATTGGAGCAAGTTCCTTCTGTGATAACTGTGCACACCCTGCGGAAGAAGAAAACAACAAGTAGTGCAAGGATCGGATTTAATAAGAGGTCTCACTGATCACGAGATGAAACAAAAACAAAGTGGCTTCACGTCAACTTTAAGCCCCGAAGGATGTCGGACATTCGAACATTGAAGTCTGTGCCACTTGCTCCTTATATAACTAAAAGGATTGTTTTTTTGCATCAATCACACTTTCCATCTCTCTACCCAAGTTTTCGGCTCCCAATGCTCCAGAGGCACACAATTTAATCTGGTCTTTCAAGACCACCCTTTCGTACCATGTAATGTCATACAGAATTGTGAAATATTTGAGAAAGTGTACTTACCCGGCTCAGACTTCTTTCCACAAAAGCGCTGTGAATGAACAGAAGGCTGGGAATCCTTTGCTAAAGGAATCATTAGCTGGCGTTCTGCACGGGTGGAAGAAATGCAATGAAACACGTTACTGCTCTGAGTCTGTTGTCTTAACAGACCTACTTAGGATACATGCAATGTCACTCTCCACATCCCCAATCCCATACCCCTCTGAGTTCTGAGCAATGTGTTTGAGTCATTGGCAGTGCAAATAGGAGGCCATTCAGTCCCTGAAGCCAATTGTACTGGATTATTAGATAGGTAGATCTTTTAATCCCAATGTTCTGACATTTCAACAAAATCTTAATAGCTTTATGTCCAAAATGTCTGACAATCGCTTCTTTAAGCATCTCTATTGATTCCACAAATTGAGACCGTTGAAAACTGGTACTGGCCTCCTTGAATAATAAAGCATAGACCGTATTAGAGGTCTTTCTACCCTTGGAGACCAAGATGATATTAAATAATCCACTCAATATCTCTCCACCTGCTCTTTCCTACAACCTGCCATCGCCGCATTTTGAAATGATGCCAATGGGAACTACCGGCCAGTCAGCCGGGAACTACCGGCCAGTCAGCCGGGAACTACCGGCCAGTCAGCCGGGAACTACCGGCCAGTCAGCCGGGAACTACCGGCCAGTCAGCCGGGAACTACCGGCCAGTCAGCCGGGAACTACCGGCCAGTCAGCCGGGAACTACCGGCCAGTCAGCCGGGAACTACCGGCCAGTCAGCCAGGAACTACCGGCCAGTCAGCCGGGAACTACCGGCCAGTCAGCCGGGAACTACCGGCCAGTCAGCCGGGAACTACCGGCCAGTCAGCCGGGAACTACCGGCCAGTCAGTCTAACGTCAGTAATGGGGAAACTTCTGGAGATTATAATCCGGGACAAAATAAATTTTCAATTAGAAAAATGTGGGTTAACGAAGGACAGTCAATACGGGTTTGTTAAAGGCAAATCCTGTCTAACAAACCTGATACAGATTTTTGTTGAAATATGGAGAGGATGAATTAAGGAAGTGCAGTTGATGTAGTTTATATAGATTTTCAAAAGGCGTTTGATAAAGTGCCACATAAGAGACTTGTACAACAACAACAATAAGATTACATTTGTACAGCGCCTTTCACGTCGGGAGGACGTCCCAAGGCGCTGGACAGTGACAGCATTTCAGACCCGAGCTGGGGTCAGGGGGGGAGAAGGGAGGGGAGGGGAAGGTGGTGGGGGGCGATGGCATGGTTGAAGAAGAGGGTCTTGAGGCGGGACATGAAGGAGGCTAAGGAGGGCGCTGTGGGAATGTAAGAGGACTAAATCACGTAAAGTACAGAGTGTCTGGACTATGAGAAGATTAGAGTTGTTTGTAAGCAACGGTAGGTAATTAGAGCAGAACCAGTGTCCTTCTCCTGTCTGCAAATGTGTAATCAAGATTGTGATGACTGAATGTCGCTCGTCAATCAACAGCAAGAATTGTTTTGAGACATGAGGGGATCGCAAATAATCGTGTGTATAAAGTAATGGGACTGCCCCGTTGGTAGAGGGAGAGTACCGACTCTTCTGGGAGACGTGCTATTGTACTGCCTCTCGCTTTCCCTCTCCTCGCCGCAAGTATCTGAATAAACTATATTTCTGAGCCAACTCGGTTTGTGGGCGTTCGTTTAATCCGAGCTGTCGCGACTACATCCTGGGCTCGACAGGCGCGAGGTGGAGTGACTGGGGATGGAATTCCAGAGGTTGGGGCAGAGTGGCTGAAGGCTCTCCCGCCAATGGTGGGGCGGGTGGGTCGGGGGACGTGGAGCAGCCAGAGCCGGCTGAGCGGAGGGAGCGGGATGGGTGGTAGGGGGTTAGGAGGTGGCAGAGGTAGGGTGGGGCGAGGCCATGGAGGGCTTTGTAGGTGAGGACCAGGATCTTGAACTGGATCCTCTGAAGGATAGGGAGGCAGTGGAGACGGGCGAGAGTGGGGGAGAGGGGGTCACGGAGTTTGGTGCGGGAGAGGACACGGGCTGCAGAGTTCTGGATTATCTGAGCTGTGGAGGGAGGAGTTGGGAAGGCCGACAAGCAGGGAGTTTGCATAGTGGAGCCTGGAGGTGATGAAGGCACGAACAAGAATTTCAGCGCCTGAGGGGTGAGATAGTGGCGGAGTCGGCCGATGTTACGGAGGTGAGAGAAGGCAGAGCGGGTCATGGCTTGAATGTCGGGAAGAAAAGACAGTTGAGGGTTGAACAAGACCCCCAGGTTCTTGACTGGCAGTGAGTTGTAGGGGGTAACCATGGAGGGTGATGCTCCCAGAGCCTGAGGTGCTGAGGCGCTGGCGCGAGACAATCAGGAGGGCCTCAGTCTTGTTCACATTTAACTGAAGGAAATTTGCCCTCAGACAGGACTTGATGTCCGACAGACAGTCTGTCAGGACAGCAGTGGTCCTGGAGTTGAGAGTGGGGGCAGAAAGATAGAGTTGGGTGTCATTCGCATACATATGGAAGTTGACCCCATGTCTGTGGATCATGTCACCGAGGGGGAGCGTGTAGATATAAAGGGGAGACAAGGACAGAGCCCTGGGAGACACCAGACGTGACAGTGCGGGGTCTGGAGGAGAAACCGTTAGAGGCGACAAAGTGGAGATGGTGAGTGAGATAGGAATCGAACCAGACAAGGGCAGGTCCATGAAGATTAAATAAAGCGGAGAGGCGGTGTGTGAGGATGGAGTGGTCGACAGTGTCGAAGGCGGCAGAGAGGTCGAGGAGGACAAGGAGGCAGAGGGAGCCCTGATCACAGATGTTCAGAATGTCATTAGTGACTGTGACCAGGGCTGTTTCCATGCTATGGGCAGTGCGGAAGCCGGGTTGGAGGGGTTCAAAGTTGGTTCAACGTGCCTGAGGTGGAAGGCGCTGGCGTGAGCCAATCACGAGGGCCTCGGTCTTGTTGACATCAAATGCAGAAAGTTGTCTCTCATCTGGACTTCCAGAGAATGATTGCTCTGCGGCTGATAATGTGCCATATCAAATCGAGCATTGCTGGCATCAGCATAAGTCAATTTCACAAAGACTCCTCTCAAATTACCAATCTTCCTGAGGAATAAGAGAAGGAAAAATGACACGGGAATGTTTTTCACATTAGGTGAAGATTCATTTATTGGCTGGGGAGGTGATTCAGTAAATAGAGACCGACAGAACGGAAATAATATACACTTTGGCTACAAGTGGCAGTACAAGTATTTTGCAGGGTAAAATTCCAGGGTGAATTTTCCATATAATGTGTCACACGTCTCGTAACCCCCTCCATGATTGATAATAACCGGCCTCAAGAGAACACTTGACTTTCTTTACTTTAAAATTGCCCAAAGACCGATCAATGATTGAATTTTTATACTGTGGAAGCAACTCAATCCTGGCATCACCCAATATCCCTACATAAACTACCTATCTATTGCTCCTTCCTCACTGACCCACATCTCTCTGCCTCTATCGTGTTACCTTTCTAAAAAGATATGACTTTGGCCGTTAATTTTGTCAACCTCCACAACAGTCCATTAATTTGTCATTTCTGCCTCCTTTGGGCTTTACGACAAACTCTAGTTGTTGACCTTGGTTGAGCTCAGGTTTCAAAGGATTCTGGATTTTCTATTATGGAGAAGAAAGGAGGTCTTTCAGCCCATTGAGCCTGTTTCACCTGTTAATTGGATCCTACCAGAGCCGTTCCTAATGTCTCCATCCCCTTTTTGATTGAGCTCTCCAGCTTTGTGGGAATAGAATCCATATCTTCACAACCAACTGTTGCGACGGCATTTCTCCCCGTGCGTGCGGCCTCTTATCAAAGATCAAAGTAAGCCGCTTCAGCCACGATAATAATTAGTGGGTACTCTCCAAGGCTGGAATATGTTGCTGAGGAATTGGTGTCAAAAGTTGAACCAATCTCCAAAAGAGGTCTGACCGGCACTTTGTATAACTGGAGAAGCACCGCCTTCATGTTTCACCCACAAAACCCACAGCCTCTACCTTCACAGTATATTCTGTGAAACACTGTGAGATGTCTCAATGCACTATATCAAATGTAAGGATTATGATCATTCCGGACCTCTTGAAATTAAAGTTAACATCTCATTTGTCTTATTATCTGATTCCTGATTGTCAAGATTTTACCAATTATCCCACGAGAAGGAAATATTTTCCTTTATGTAACAAGTTTAAAGATGAGTCTAAACGGATATGTCACCAGGTGTTTCACTTCCGATCTGAATTTAGTTTGTGTCACAGCATAAATGACGGTGTTTGTGCAACAACTCAAGAGCTGAAGCATGTCTGTCACGTGTTTGACGATATAAACCGGGTCCTTGTAATCGGTGTAAACATAATCACTTAAAGTTTGTGAAAGTATGAATTCCAAAACGTACATCAGCCACAAGAGTATGAAGCTACCTGATATGGCGAAGAGTAAAATGATGGATTTCTTTCGATTTTCCATCGCTGTATCATTGCCACTTTCATTTTTCTGGTTCAGGAGGTTCCTGCGTACTCTATTGGCCGCGAGAATGTATCTCACCGTCACCACGTTCATCAGTAAAATCAGAAAGAATGGAACAAAGGGGGTTATTATTGTGTCAAACCATCGAAACGCAATCCATGCGGAGGAGTTGAAGTAGGCTGGTTTCATGAGACAAAACCAAGGCAATTTGTTGCGTATCTCCCAGGGCTCAATGATAAAGTACCAAGGGATGCTGATGGAACAGCTCAGAGCAGAAATCACTCCTACAACCTTGGCCGCTGTTGTCTTGGTGCTATATGTTGTTTTCAGCTTCGACCAACAGATGGCAACCAGACGGTCAAAGGTGAAAGCGACTGTGAACCAGACTGAAACATGCGTTACCGTCGAATTCAACACGAATCTGAGTGAACAAATGGGAGTGATGTTCAGTAATGATTGAGTGAAATAAAGAGCAGCGATTTCATCCAATAACACGTCGTTGATGACGACCAGAAGATCGGCTACCGCCATGGCCACGAGGTAGCGCGTGATACATTGTGAGAGACCACACTTTCCCCGGGAGAGGACCACAATGGCCAATAGGTTCGCTGTAAGATAAAGGAACAAAACACGCACTTATTTACCTGTGAGCTGTGTAAGCTAATGGCATTTTGCTCAAACAGCATTTACACTTTCTGGTGGAGAGAGGAACACTTGCTATGCGCAAATGGCTGCGATGTTTTGCCCAAAAAGTTTTGTCACTGCACTTTACAGTACATTCTGTGAACCACTTTTAGACAACTTGATGATGTGAATGGTGCTACATGAAATGTAAGGATTATTATCTTTAATTAATTCATTAACTACAACACAAGAGTATTGTTTAACTGAACGCAAGGGAGAGCAGAGCAAAATATGGCCCAGGATAGAGTTTTTAATCAAACCCACAACAAGGTACGTCAGTGGAAGCATTTGTCTTAGGTTGTGGTGCTGGAAAAGTACTCATTAGACAGCTCTCTTTGAGAGGTATGTACCATAGGAACGTAGGATCAGAAGTAGGCCTTTCGACCCTCTTCCACCATTCTAACAGATCATATTCATCAGATGTATTATTGTGAAGAGGCTACACATCACACACAATTCGAAATAGTGAAGGGTTTCTACGTCCAAAAACGTCCATCAAAATGCAACCAAACTTTGTCACATATATATGATCCCAAAGTATCAATGGAAGAATTTGGCTTAGGTTGGGCTGTTGTACAAAGACTCATTAACCCTCACTCGTTAAGAATCATGTTACAATCTGATAGTAACTGGGAGACGTAAGTTTGAAAGAGTATAGTTTGAAAATTTTGGAAAATATTTCATTAAAGACATATGTTTCTTCAGATAAGATCTTAACCCGAATATCCACCTCTACGTGTTTCAGAAGACGTTAAAGATTCCACGTTATTATTGCGAAAAGACTACTTCCACGTGTCAAAATGTTGTACCAAAAATTAACTGAACCCCATCACATATATCTGATCCACGTAGATTCTGCATATTGCAAAACAGAAGTTGTGGCAATTCACGCATTTATTAAAATACGTTTTAATATGTTTTAAAACAATTCAATTGCACTACTTATGATTATAATCCAACAGTTTTGTGATTCTCCTATGTCTTCCTCGCCGGTCATCACAGCTCTTCCGTTCGCAACATCCAACTGATTCATATACTTCCACCAGGTCCGCACTCCCAGCAATCGCAGCAACTCCATCACTCCAATCCTCACCAGACTACACCCACTCCAACCACACAAAAAACTCTGCTCCCAATCACACCAGTCCTTACCAGACACTGCTCCCAATCACACCAGTCCTTACCAGGCACTGCTCCCAATCACACCAGTCCTTACCAGGCACTGCTCCCAATCACACCAGTCCTTACCAGGCACTGCTCCCAATCACACCAGTCCTTACCAGACACTGCTCCCAATCACACCAGTCCTTACCAGGCACTGCTCCCAATCACACCAGTCCTTACCAGGCTACACTGCTCCCAATCACACCAGTCCTTACCAGGCACTGCTCCCAATCACACCAGTCCTTACCAGGCTACACTGCTCCCAATCACACCAGTCCTTACCAGGCTACACTGCTCCCAATCACACCAGTCCTGGCCAGGCTACACTGCTCCCAATCACACACTAAATTCCGTACACCATCACCCCAGTCCTGGCCAGGCTCCCCTGCCTTCTTGTAACAGAACCGATTGATTTCAACAACCTGAAACTCACCAGCAAAACATTTCCTGTCCAGGCATCTCTCTACCTGATCACAGACCTGGCTTCTGCAGGTGCCCCCTCGCTCAGTCAGCATCCACCTTCTGCACATCCCTGGACCTCTCTCTTCCCCCATCGACAAGACTATATGCCCTAAACCTCTGGAACCTCAATACAACAGATGGTGGATTTGGGAATGAAGAGATTGGAGAGATACGGAGGTGCGAGAGAGTGAGTGGATTTGATATGAGTGAAAGGATCTTGAATTTGAACCGTTCGGTGATGGGGAGCCGTTGCCCAGATCTGGTGACCTGCAGGAGAGAGGAGCCAAACGAGTATGGCTTTCGCATTTCTGATATTCAACTGCAGGTAAATTGTGCTCATCCAGACCTTGATATCCGTCAAACAAGCTGACATTTCATCAGTTAACGGGGAGTCACAGCTGGAGGAGAAGTAGATGCTTACCTAACGTGGATACTTGTGATACAACATGATACAAGTAAAAACTGGCTGTAAATAATTACCTGTAATACCAACAGTTGCTAAAAGAGGATAATAAATGACAAGTGCCTGAAAAATTGTTGGCAAAACGTGCAACGGATAATCGCCTAAAGCTCGCAACATGGTACACTAACAGTGTAGGGACTGTCGGTGCTGGAAACATCACTGATACTGACGCTCAAACCTGCCGGTCTTTATATCCAATAGGTTCCCCGCCTCCGATAGGTTGTTTTTGGAAAGCAGTGTCGGTCACACCAGTGCTTAATGACCGGAATCAATTGCTGACTCGATTCCGTGGAAGTGGTAAACAGGAATCACGTGGGGCCTCAGCTGGGCTTTAAGGTACAAGTTACGCAACGTTGGAAAGTTGGAATGAAATCAAACCTTTGCAGTGGTCCGGGGTTGTCTGTTCCTGAGCCAGGCGGGTTACAGGTTGCGGTGATTGACTGTGGTTGTGGGTGGAGATCAGGGGTCAGGAATGGCGGCTGGGGTTAATGGCCAGGGAAAAGGGTTGTTATATGGCTCGTAGTTAGGGAATAGTGAATGGATTTGTCTTCCTCTGGTGTCTTGGTCCAACATCCCCTATAATACAATTGTTCTTACCCAGTGAGAGTGAAACCAGCATTGGACAGGACAGTGACAAACAGCACTATAGAGTGGTCAGCAGAATGGAAAGTGACAGAATGATTAACCTTACATTTGATATAACCCTTATCACTTTGGGATGACGTTACAACGTGCTTCATATTGTAAAGTGGAGTGCATGTTTATTGTGTGGACCACAGCAATGTACTGCGAAGAGTTATGAAGTGAGTTACCAACTGCATTGCGTTCCACACAAGGAGATCCTCCCTTCTGTATTGGAAGCTTGTGACAGAAAGTGGTTCCGATGCTCTGACACACTTCTTGCTGAGTTGTGCTGCTCACCATGAAGTTGTTTGGGAGTTCAGGGTATCTGCTCTCCACCCAGTGATGGCTCAAAGCACTTGGCTGATGCCACGTAGCAATCCAAATTAATCCCATGGCCCCAGTCTCTCCTCATAACCCTGTACATTTGTCCTCCCCAAATATCTCTCTACTTCGCTCTTGAATGTTGTTATTTGTTCAGTTTCCACCACCCTTACCGGCAATGCATTCTAGATCTGAACAACTTACTGTGTGAAAAAAAAATCTCCTCCCCTTCCCACTGGTTCTATAGGCAACTATTTTAAATCGGTGCCCACTGGTTACCGAACATTGCCATTGGAATCAGTTGATCCCTGTTCAGTCTATTGAATCTCCTCATGATTTTAAACACCCCTAGTAATCACTTCTCTGCTCCAAGGAGAATAATCCAAGGAGATTCTCTAGTCTCTCCTCATAACTGAACAGCCTCATTGTGGGTATTATTCTGGTGAATGTCCTTTAAACGCTCTCCAAGATCTTGACCTCCTTCCTAAAATGTGGTGTCCACAACTGAATACAGTTGAGGCCTTCCCAGTGCTTCATAAAGGTTTATCATAAGCTCCTGACTTGTGTAAAACTCGTGCCACTTAGCCGAAAGGTTGTGGTTTAAGCCCCTTATCGTGAATTACAATCAGATCATCTAAGATGGCATTCCAATGCAGCTATGTGACCTGTTGCAATGTCGGACATGCCATCCTTTGTGGAGACGTTGAAGCAAGATACATTCCTCTTCATGTGGACCATAAAGGTCCCATGGCACTGTTCGATAAGAGAAGAGAGTTTCGCAAGATAAGGTACTAGATCCCCTTAATGTAGTGCCTTTCACTTTGGAGGTCGTCCCAAAACTCTTAACAGAACTGATGGGGCATCCGAGATGGGGGTGGAAGCTGAACGGTGTGTTGAGGGGAAAGATGTTCCAAGGCAAGTCATAGGTTGTGAGACAGAAGTCAAAAGAGATGAGGGATAGAGCGAGTCAACAACAACTTATATTTATATAGCTGGCTTGGGTAGCGTCCCGGAGATCATCGCAATGGAGGAGTCTGACAATGAGCCTGGGGGAGAGGGAAGGGGGAAGTGATCGTATACACAATCAAAAAGGAAGTTTTCTTTGGAGTAGTTGGTTTGTGGCGAGATTAGGGAGGCAGTCAAATGTATGAAGAGGAATACTTAATCCAATGGTTGATGAAGAACTAATAGAGGCGAGTGAGGATGTGGGTATATGCTCACCGAGCCTGATGTGGGAAAGGATATGGGCTACAGATTTGAGGACAGTCTGCCGAATTGTGGACGTTCGTGATTAGATCAAAGGTGTGATTATGCTGATATGATAAATGTATGGCTCATGGACCTGGTGGCTCCAGGGGAGAGGTAACAGCAATAATCTTTGCATTTGATACAGCACCTTATCACATTTTTGCAATGTCTCAAAGCGCTTCACAGTGTGTATTGTAAAGTGAATTGACTGTTTGTTTTTGTCAACGGAACATGGCAGCCAATTGCACACAGCAATGTCCCACAAACAGTCATGGATTGAGTGACCAACTTGTTATTATTTTTTGAAAGGAATTAGTATTCCCAGAAGAGCGATCTGACAATCGATTAACAACCGGGTTCCTACTTACTGCTCAGTAAACAGGGACGTGTGGATAAGTCAACTTTCCCAATGTTTCGCCTTGCTGGGAGTCAAACCCAGGTCTCTCGCTCGTGAGGTGAATGCTCTACCCATTGAGCTACAAACGGAGATGGGCGGAAGTTGGCAATGTTTCGGACATGGGAGATAACTGAGAGGGTCAAAATGTGGATGTGGGGTTTATTGGGCAGTTGGGACTGAAACACATTAGCCTGTCTTGTGTTGCCTCTGTGTCGACATCCATGCACTTGAGCCATTCAGTGGCTGAGGTCAGTTGGGCTCAGGTCAGCCAAGCCGGAGAACCTCTATACTGTTGACGATCGGCTAAAGGATGTTAGAGTTCATCCAGGACGTGTTGTCATGCAGTCGAGGGTAGAGGTACAGATATGGTTTGGTGTCAGTCGCATAGATGTGGAAAGTTAAACACATATCTCTGGGAGATATCAATAAAAGAGTCCGTATAGGTAGTGAAAACAAGATCGACAGCAAAAACAGCAAATACAAATTACTTTTTTTATAGTGCCTTTCACATCACTAGGACGTGCCAGGGATCCGCAACCGAGCTGGTGGTTGAGATCAGGAGGAGTGAAGGGCAGTGAGGGTAGGGATAGGAGGGCGGCCGATGGCACGGTCTAAGAGGCTGGGCTTGAGACGGGTCTTGAAGGAGACAGTAGAAGGCGAGAGGATAACGAAGAAGGATGATGGGTGTTGCATGTGATTTTGCAGGTCTTGAGGGTGAAGTCTTCAGGATAGACACCATGGAGATGATGGAACAGCTCAGATAGAAAGGATGACAGCATTGCCTTTTGTGGGGGAACTGAGTGGAGAGGTGATGCAGAAGCATTGGAACATCAGCTCAGACAATGTGACTTCAAGGCCGGTCTCAAGATCTTTCTCTTTGACGGTGCCTTCAGCTTCCGTCTCGACTCTCTACCCCCTCCTCGCTCCCTCCCTTCCCTCCCTCACCCTGACCATTTTCCCTCCAATGCTCGGGTCCTGACCCAACTGTCCAGCGCCTTGGGAGGTCCTCACGTCGTTGAGACGTCTCAAAGTGCTCACCAATCAACTCGCAACAAGGTTCCGACTTAGTTCTTGGTAAACGGTGGTGAGTGGAGTCTGAAAACATGTTCAAAGTTTCGCTCCACTCGGGACTTGAACCCGGGTCCTCCCATCTCCGAGCCTCACAAGCGTGAGACCTGGGTTCGATTCCGGGCAGGGCAAACGTTGGGCAAGTTTCCTTACTCCACACGCCTCTATTTGCCGAGAGTTGGAACCGGTTGTTAGTTGATGGCGGATCGCTTTTCCAGAGGTAATAACGTCATCGAAAAGTTGATGATGATAAAGTTGTCGCTCAGTCCACGACTGGTTTGTGGAATGTTGTTGTGTGCAATTGGCTTCAATAGTAATAATAATAATCCTTGCATTTGATACGGCGCTTTTCACGTCGGGAGGACGTCCCAAAGCGCTTCACAGAATATACTGTAAAGTGTATTGACTGTATATTTGTGGGCGAAACGCGGCAGCCTCCGGGTCTGGCCTCCTCCTCATCCCCCGAGTCCTCCGCTCCACTCTCGGTGGCCGAGCCTTCAGCCACTGCGCCCCGAGGCTCTGGAACTCCCTTCCTCATTCCCTTCGTCTCGCTCCCTCCCTTCCCATTTTCAGGTCTCGGCTGAAGACCTTTCTTTTTGATCTTCCTCCCCCTCCCCCTGGCTTGACCACCCCCTCCACCTGGCTCCTCCCCTCTCTTGGCTCCTCCCCCTGGCTCCTCCCCTCCCATGGCTCCTCCCCTCCCTGGCTCCTCCCCCTCTGGCTCCTCCCCCTCCCCTGGCTCCCTCCCCTCCCCCACGGCTCCTCCCCCTCCCCTGGCTCCTCCCCCTCCCCTGGCTCCTCCCCTCCACTGGCCCCTCCCTGGCTCCTCCTCCTCCCCTGGCTCCTCCCCCTCCCCTGGCTCCTCCCCCTGACTCCTCCCCTGGCTCCTCCCCCTCCCCCTGGCTCCCCCCTGGCTCCTCCTTCTCTGCCTGGCTCCTCCCCCTCCCCCTGGCTCCTCCGCCGGACGGCGTCTCAGAGCGCTTTACAGTTTAGGATCCCAGAACCGAGCCAGGGAGAGGGGAAGGAGCCAGGGGGAGAGGGAGGAGCCAAGGGGAGGGGGAGGAACCATGGGAGTAGTCAGCAGAGGGGGAGGAGCTAGGCAGGGGGAGGAGTCAGGGGCAGGGGGTGGAGGCAGGGGAGGGGCCAGGGGAGGGTAGGGGGAGGGCCAGGGGAGGGTAGGGGGAGGGGCGGGGAGGGTGGGAGGGGCCAGGGGAGGGTGGGAGGGGCCAGGGGGAGGGTGGGAGGGGGTGGGGGTGGAAGGTGACCAAAGGTGCGGTCGAAAAGAAAGGTCTTCAGCAGAGACCTGAGAACAGGAAGAGAGGGGACGAGGGGAAGGGAGTGAGGAAGGGAGTTCCAGAGCCTCGGCGCAGTGGCTGAAGGCGCGGCCACCGAGGGTGGAGCGGAGGACTCGGGGGACGAGGAGGAGGCCAGACCCGGGGGAGAGAAGGTTAAGAGGAGACATCATAAAAGTTTTCAAAATTTTGAGGGGATTCGATAGGTCAGAACCGGAAGCCTCTAACCTGCCGCATCTCCCGCTTGGGAGGCAGTTATCAGCCAAACACACAAAAAAAATTGTGGTGTATTATGTGAAGCGCTTTGAGACGTTGTGATGTGAACGGGAGTTATATGAAGGCAACGGTTAGCAATATTGCATAACAATTTGCTTTGTGGAGTCCTGTAGCTCAGTGGTTAGAGCACTCGCTTTGCGAGCGAGAGACCTGAGTTCAATT
>NW_024705162.1:0-23754 GCF_018977255.1 Callorhinchus milii
GTGGTCGAAGCGGCACCTGGCCTGGCCCTGGTGCTTGTAAACATTGCCACGAGTGAGTAGCTGGTGGTGCAGGTGTGTCAACACCAGCATTTGGAAGACAAAGGTTGCTGGACATGGTACAGCTGGCTTCTTGTGTGCCTTGTCAACCAGAACAGGAGTTCGTAGCGAACAAAGGTCTTTACTACGTAGTCGATGTCTATGTAGTGGTTATAAATTGTTTCGCTCTTTCACTCGCATCGGCTTTCCTTCGACAGAAGCGCCTAAAGAACCCTTTCAACGTGATAAAATAATTGACGAACTCTCACCACAACCAATGGCTCAGGATGGTTAATGTGCAGCCCTGCAATTGCTTGCTCGCGACACTGCCGACAGGAGGGGCCTCTACCAGATGCCAAACACGGCATTTAGGCCGACCCTTCCAGGCTTGCCAGACATTCGGGAAGAATTGAGAGTCCCCGCACTTTACGTCGCCACACAGGATCAGCCGATCGACTAACTCGAGCGCACTATTTTTTTTATATACTGCAGGTTGGACAAAGAGTGCGGGTAAATTTGATAAACTTTCGCCAATTGTGTCAACTGTCATGGTGAGAGACGAATCGGCGACCTCTGGGACAGCCAGTTGAAGTGCGCACGAACCAGTGCACCGCGGCAGCGTCCCCACGCCTCCCCAAATGAGCATGAACATCGGCGAGCACATAAATTAAGTGCATCGGCAATGAGCGAGTGGTGAAATGTGCCATGAGGATGACATTAAATAACACAATTTGTTTATCTTTGGCCAGAGCGGGTCAGCAACACGGGGAGATACGGTCGGAGCGGCGGGGGCTTGTTTGAGCATGATGGATGTCCGTGCCGCCGCCCCGCACACGGACGTGTTACGTGCAGCGTGGCGGAGCGCGCTCAGAGGCAACGCTTTGCATCTCACCTCGCTCACGCGAGCGGCCTCAGCCCAGCTGGACCCAATTTCCCAACCGGGGCCACGGAGAACAGGCATGGTCTTGTAACAGAGGCACAGTGCGTCATGGTCTCGTGTGATTCTGGCAGCAAGAGTATGAAAACGATTCCAATTTGTCTGCCCGAGCATGTCATCTAAAGAAGAGCATGGGGCAGTGGTGGGCATAGGGTGTGTGACGGGGGATGGGGGAGGGAGAGGAAAGTGATTGAAACCAAATTGAAGAAGAAGACTTGGAAATAATTAAACAGGGGGGGGGGAGGTCAGAGCGCAAGGTTAAACTTCAGGAGCAGCCAACTTGAGTGACCCTCAAGTGGTCGAGATGAGAGAGGAGCCGTATAGAGTGCCTTCTGTGAGACGCTTTGTCAATCATTCTTTCATCGGAGAGGGCAGCAGTTATGTTGTCTGGGATCGTGGGGGCAGGCTTGCAAAGGGGGCTCATGCTGAATGGTTGAACGGTGACCCTATTTGCACACTACCCTCCTCGCATTGAATCCACGATGCAGCTCTACAGATGCCTTGTGACGCTTAATTATGTCTCTATTGCACGCAACCGTCAACACAGTCCTTATGGGTCACTGATATGCAAAGCTGCAATTGCATAAAGAGCTTCCATGACAATTATTACACGTAAATATACATACCGTTATGTCTGGAAAAGAACTGTAATAGATTAATACCTAAACGAAAACAATTAATCGTGCTCATATATAATACACGACTATGTAACAGCTGTAAACCCAAGTTGCAACTAATATCAAGCAAATGTCAACCTTCTACCAACACGAAATGCCAGATTTTTGCCCAGGAAAACTTCAATCAATCTCAAGACTGCTTTATTGGAAGGGTCTTGCATTGCAAGGGTCTTTGACCGATTCCACGAAGTAAGATTTAACGTGTTGGGGGGGGGGGGGCAAGAGTACCCCCCGAGAGAACAACGTATCCAACGCTGCCATCTCCCTACCACTTCACAGCCCCATGCCTGCAATGCTGCAATGCCTGGGAGCCCTGATGGCCACCTAACCAAGCACTAACCAGATGCCACGATCTGATAACATCAGGCACGTTCAGGTTGATTTGGTCATGGGGGAAATAATAACCGTTGAATCTTGAGCCATCGCACAAGCATGTAAACGTCAAGGGCAGAAATCAATCGCTGAGCAGTTCAACGAACTCATCCCTCCACCCCGAAAGACCCCCTTTGCTACCATTCCTCATTCTCAAGACACGTCCCTAACCCCAGCCTTGGAGTCACCTCTGATCTGCCCACCTGCTCTGTGTCACTGGCCATCATTTGCTCCAAACAAGATGTGTCTTTCCTTCTCAATAAGAGCCTTCGTCTACAGAGAAGCAACCAGCACACTGTACATCAAACGGCATCGACACAAAGGGACGTGGGGGGAAAGGCCTTCCGACACAAAACGTCGCAACAAAGACCCACTGTGGTTTCAAAGACAGAACATCAAGTAAGACATTCTTAAGTCCAGTTGTTTTTTTTTGTTTCAACATTATAAATTCACATGAGACCTTTTTGCACCTATTTGAATATTTTAAACGTGTATACAAATCCGAACTAATGCAAGCTTGTACAGTAGTAATTACATCCTTCGAGTTGAGTTTATAATTCAGACAAATATATATATATACAGTGCAAATTAGCATTTAAGCTGCTTCTTTTAAACATTAAAGCATTTTTTTGTGAGCACATAGTCAATTACTTCCAACATTTTTTTTGCCCTAACATTAGAATCTTGGCTAAAGCATTGCATTCCTTAATATTTTACCATTAACTAAATATTCCTTAATTTGTCACAGAGATTAAAATGGCTTACGACAAAAAACATTTTCTGAAGTTTAAGACAATCTTTAAACAGGGAAGAGGAAAATGTAATTTCGATTTTTTTTTATGCTATGCCGTGATATTTTTTATTTGGTATCAAAATGTTAGAAAATTTCCACTAGAAAGTTTATTGATTGTAAATGAGATCCCAAGGTAACATATGCTGCCTGCAACTTGCCAAACTAAACAAACCCTTTAGACATGATCACGATGTCGCCAACAATCACCAGGTCTCTCACTTTCCAGTGCGAGCCGCAGAGTAAAAACATTGAAGGCAGCTTGACATTTTCCATACGTATATAGCGCCGTTAAACCCACGAAATGCCTTTACAGTCACATTTAAAGTGTTTGCTGACATTCGCTTGTGCCGCGCATTGCTGCCAGCAGTCAGTACGTAAAGCGGTGTGTGGAAAAAATAATTTTACGTGCGGAATGGTAAAGTTGACTATTAAATTTGTATGAAGAACTTAAACGAGATGCTGCGAGTCAGACCGTTTCCCAGTTTAATCAAGTTACCAAAAGAAAACTTTGCTTTTCGCACAGTCCAACACGATTCGGGCAGCTGTGGTGACAGGCTGTATTCACTGGATCAGCAACAATTGTGCGTAAAGTCAGTAGCCAAAAAGCCAAAACACACATTCTTGTAGCATGAATTCATACTACGTGCGCTAATCAAGGGAGTGGAACTGGGCAGTATCAAGGGGAGAGGATCAATGTCCTGATGAGGGCCACACTTTCTCTCTAAATCTCCTCGCCCGCACGCATGCACAGACGCGCCCTACACGTGCTTGGCTCAAAATAGCAATTGCAGGTCTGGACCATCGGTCCACATCAGTACGAGGACGGATGTGCTGCGGTCAAAAGTCACGGGATAACATTTCACGAGTTGGTAACACACGAAGCACTTGGCTGAAGAGTATTTGTGTTGCCAAGGTATTTATAGGTACACGAACAATGCAATCCTCACCCTGCAATAAACATTAATAAATGTAAATTATAATTTTGTAAATGCCCATGCCGTGTCTGCAATGGGGTGCTGCTTGAGTAGATGTCGCTATGCTGGTCAGTGTGGGGTGGAGAAGGAAGGGAGGGCATAAATTGGTTCAGATAGCACACTGCATTTTTAAAAGTAAGTTTTTTATGCCCCCTTTCACTATTCACTCAAAAAATGCACTAAAAGGAAATCCAGGCCAATTTTTTTTTAAAGATGCATATGCATTTTGAAATTGAGGGAAATTAAATCCAATTTCATGACGAATCTCTAATCCAACACGCAATGCCAAGAACTGAGAGCGAGGACAGCCACACACTGTCGGCAGAAATGCCATTCCACTTGGCAAAATAAATTATTGAAATTAGTGATATATTATTAAATATTTGCAAGTGCAATGAGGACATCCAACCATAAAGCAGACACTGGCAGCATGCAACCTCCGCATGTAACACGCGAATGGCACAAATATCACACGCACACACACCTCGAATACTTATATCGCGTGGAGAGCAGTGCATACTTTCTTTCATTTAAGAGCTATTACAAGATGATGAGGCCAATGCTGATGGTTTGCCCACTCGTTAAACAAAACAGCTGAAATAAGGACATTTTCCAAAATAGCCAGAAATGTTGGGCGTTTAAAGTTAATTTTGATGTTGTTGGAACGGCAAGCGAAATGTCTCAACCAGAAATAGTAAAATTATTTCATGTCAGGAAATGTGTCGGTGTTTAATTTGTTCATAATGTGCTTTGCTTCATACGTAATGGTGTGCAAAGATAATATATGTGATTATTTCAATATTTTATTTATCTTTATTTTTGCAGTTCTGAGGCAAAGAAAAAGATGTGAAAAAGCAAACTAATGTTACATAAAGAACGCATAAAATATATAAAAAATATATATTTGCCATGTTTCCTGGGTCAGGAGTTGAAAATAATTTCATCTCTGGATACTTAACTGTGTGTGGGTGTGCATGTGAGGCCTCTACAATGTTGACCTGCACCGTGTAGTCTCAGAAATGATAGAAGGATGACAGGTCATTGCTGAAGGTTTGTGGAGAAGTAGCGGCAACATCTGGCAACTCCTACGGGAAGGGGCATCACAGATGTGCAAAGCAATCTGGGTGTTTCTAAGATAGATGTAAACGATGCCATGTGCTGTGGAATAGCGTTGGAGAATGAATGTAAACCCAACAGGAGGTAACCTGCACAGTTGGATAATAAGTGTCTCTCGTACAGATGATTGTTTTGAGAGGTGTAAAAGATTTTAAAAAATCGACATCAGTTGGTAAAAATAAAGATATGAGGATGTTTAAGCAGATGTCCAAAAATATATTATGGTGTACGTGTCGAAAATAAGTATATGATTTGGAAATAAGCTGTTACATCAAAAATGGGAACAAATGTGTAGTGGAACAATGGAGTACCGTGAAAGATAGAGAAGGTTTAATTCGACGCTCACTGATTTCAGATTTTCTCAGACAAAGAAGGACTGGCTAACGTATGCTTGTAATTCTCCTTGCAACTGCCATGCCATCATAAGCATGCCCTTCATAACAGCACACAGTTGCTCTGCCCAGAATTCATGCTTATACCTTGCACACAAAAAAAATATTCATGCTCATTCCAACAAGTTCAGGAAGATTCATGGTACTCATGAGAGAATACAAACATTAGTTGTCACCCAAGGATATGTTTTTGTTACTGTAGACAGTAAAAAAATACTGCAAGGCTGCTCACAAATGGACTGTGACCCTTGCAAGTGGGGCTTACTGCATTGCTAAAAACAAACTTTTATCCAATCCCCAAGGCAGACATGGTGTGGTGAATGTGCTTTCATTGATTTTTCAGCAAATAGACACACGTTTTGTAGCGAACACAGATTAATGCATATTTGGTTCATCTTGAAATGTTGAAAACCAGCTCTTAACATTCTACTGTAAAACAATAAGAATCGTTGGGTAATTACAGACCATATTGGTGTCGATTTCCATGGTTATGCTGTATGGCTTTCTCATGTGATGTTGGGTCTGACCACGTGATGTTGGGTTTGACCACGTGTTGTTGTTCGGCGTCTGTGATGTTTGACGCATCGCTCCACTTGCTGGGTACTTCTTCAGTCCCCGAAAAAGCTTCCCGATTTCTAGTAAACAGGAAAAACCAGCGAGGAGACAACTTTGTACGTAGATTAAACATTAATGGAGAGGTTTAATTAATGAAGAAATTCATTATTAATATGGAAAGGAAAAAAATAGACGAGGTAGAGGATTTTATGCATTAAAGAGATTGTTTTTACTTTGGGGGGTAAGTACCCAGAGGACACCTGAAAGTACCCGGTAGGCTTTGTTGGAGGGAGACAGGGAACTTGGTTCGGAGTGTGTGGAGAGAGGCCGTAGAGTGGCGTGGCAACTGGAAAGACTTTGTTTAGGTGTCGTGCCAAGTTTTTTTCAGTGGAGGGGGTGGGTGTTGCTGTCGATAATCCCAACTGAGTGATGTACAGGTAATTGTTCAGCATTGGGATGTTTTAGCTGTGTGAGGAAACCAGACTACCTGGAGGAAACCTATGGAGAACAGTGGGGAGAACGTACAAACGGTGAGCAAGTCGTGTATCCAATGCGCCACCCTGGACGCACCGGAGTGCAGGCTGCTTTCGGAGTCATGGCAATGGTTGTTGGGTTTTTTCTCACCATCAAAAAGTTGTAAAACACTGTCATTCTTAAAACACAGTTACGTTTCTCCACAATTGTGGAGATTGCTGAAGCTTGAACCGCTACAACAAGAAGGATAGGTGAGTTTCAGCTTCGCTCTTCTCTGCCAAGTGGTGCTGTGCTGAGCTTTCAATTTGGCAGCAGTGGGGGCAAGCGTAATGCTACACAGGGCGGTATTTAAATTCTGCAATCAGCCGTACGTCAGTCCATAACATTTACAGTGAAGGAAACAATGAGAAGATTTGGCTGCAACTATTTTTCTTTCCCCCCAGGGGTCCAACTGCGGCCCTTGCTCTGCCACTGCGCCCCAGCAGCACGGCCTCCTGCTCTCTCGCGCCGCACGCCAGGCGCGCCAGGCCGAGTGCGTTGCGCCAGCACCGTCTCAGGTTGGGGGGAGCACGCTGGGGGGAGCACGTGTGCGATTGGCAGGCCGGTTCTGCGTCCATGCAGGTGGCACAGCAAGACGGAGCTAGGGTCGACTCTCGACTCGGGAAACTTTCCGTGTGAAGTTTGAATGTTCACCCCCTTGATCTGCATGGATTTTCTTTGGGTTGTTCTGTTTCCTCCCATGGATGAAAACAACATAGATATAACATGTAGACGATATTGGCCAAATATCCTAATAAAAAAATATTTGAAAATTACCCACTTGGGATCACACATAGAAATATCACCACCTACTGCGAATATTGGCAGGACCCTCCTGAAAAATAGTCTCTAGACTCAGTGAGGCTTTCGTGGCTATATAAGCTTAAGCATAATAATAATAAATCATTGTTGTACCTCACTAGGAGAGCTGGAACTGGGGTCCCCTTGGCTAAACTGCAGCAGGACACTGCGACGATTGAGAGTTGATGTAAGGCACGTTGAGATTCTGAGACATTCAACTGCCCTATAAATGTATTGCCCTTATTAAGACACAGGCTTTAGCCCGTAAAGCAGGAACTTTACATCCTGGCTAAATCCAGCTTCTTGGAGGAAACGTCTGCACGTTTTCACGTGGAAAACTCTCACTACAAACATAAACATTTATTGTTCACATTTTCGGTCGTTATTTTCCGTCCTAAGGCCTGGTTTCCATTTTTATTTTTGTCAGTTAGATAAATTGTCTGCTGCTGAACCTTATACTTGAAAATAATACCTGGGTAAGTTATTTTATTAAAACCATTAAGGATATTAAAGTAAATGCATGTTTAAAAAACAAGCAATATCGAGAGACAAACATAAATATAGCAAGCAGCAAATGTGGCCTAGCACGTGGAAGGGGACATATTCTGTTTAATCGTCCAACAGAATTGTTTCGACATTTAATTTTTTTTCACAAATTCCAGGTAAATGTATTCACCACATATTTTATTCATAGAATGTTTCTCCAATCCACTCGGGTCTTCACACATTGCTTTCAGGTGTAGTATTTCAAACTATAATCGTACTACAGCAGCTTGAGGCTTTAAAGTACTCTATTTTAAAGTCATATTTTACGAGCAAAATAATACGGAGAAAAACATTGAAATGTTTTCGCAAGAGAAATTAAATATCTTCTCTTTGCACAATTACTCAAACCTGTTCACAGCAACAATGGGGCTTGGCTGTCACGCATCTTAAACAATGTGAAACATTTAAGGTCATGCAATCCATTAAGTGTAAATGCATGTGCTTAGTGTCCAGAAATGCTGTTTAATCCTCGTCATAAGCCATTAAACTGGCCGCAAATGGCCAGTTTCATGGCTTATGTATTAGCAACTGAAAGAAACAATTAGTCCAATATTCAAATAAGTAGATCAATAGCAGTTGGCAGGTGTTCAGCATAACCAGTTTTCAAACTAAATAAACGTTTTGTGATTTGTGTGCCTGTGATGTACTTTGCTGGTGTTTTTACAGCCCATTAGTGGAAATTTAATATGTTCACGTCTTCGTATCATAATCATCACGTAGGAAATACTGCAACTTTGAAAGCAAAGAATTGTTATTAACAGAGCTTCATTTACAACACTCTTGTCAATTCTCTTGCTGGATGAAAACACCGGCTGGATAAAAGCCTTGCCACGCCGTGCTCATGATGAGATTAATTTCACCATTTGTCAACACACTTATCAGTGCAGATTAGTAAAGGGCATTCCCAGACCAGTTCTGATATCACTCACCACTAATGTTGACTATGGCTGGGAATATAACTCAGGCCAACGGGGTTCTTAATTAAGTGCACCAACCAGGTAACGAAGAGTGGTCAGTGCGGTGATCTGTACAATTGTCGCCTACGTCTTTGCATACTTTGATGCACAATGTAATACAAAACAATATACATTTACAAAGGTACGAATTGGTGTTAATGGTCAGGAATTGGCAGAGGTGAAGAAGGGGGACTTAATTAAGTCTCAACTTGGACGGCGGAATTGAGTCAGCCATTTGCAATGTAAAGGTGCAACCCTGCAAGTGCTTGCTTACGACACGACTGAAAAACTCCACTACGGGGAGCTCTAGAGAGTCCATCTAGAGGGTATTTGCCCGATTCTTCCACGCTGGTCAGACTGTTTGGAAGAGGTTGGAATACCCACATTACCCCATCAAACGCGACCTGCCAGTCGACTAACTGTGTCGTGTGCCCACTTGTGCCACTGGGTGGACGGGGCCAGGGGAATTTAACCGCCATGCCAAAGTATCGAACCAGCTACCTCAGGATTGCAAGTCCAGGGTGATAACCATTTCGCCACAATAGCATCCCCAGCTAGTGCTGTACACGAGCATTATCTGTTATTATGCGCTAACAAAGCCTCTGATTCTACAGCTTTTACGAATATGACAATTTGGAGGCAGCTATAGCAGAAGCAAGGTGGCCCGAACTTGGTTTCGAGTCACCCCATACGGGTAGTACATCAATTATTTTCTTTTTCCACCAGCAGCGGGAACCAAATGTTAGCAATCATGCCACACAAGAATCTCAGCAGGGCTCATTAATTTCTGGAGAGCTGAAGAAAAAAACTCAGCTGTGAAAATGAAAAACATTCGGAGAGTGGCTGCAGAGAGAGAGAGAGGGGGCTTTTCCCATGCAGGGGCAGGCATCCCCATTACACAGCAGCTAACTGACCCGTCATTCCTCAATCAACCACAGCACTCAACCCACCGTGCTTTGCGAATCTGAATGTGGATCAATCAGACATGTCAAAGGGTGGTCCCCCAAGAAAGTCACATTAATCCTCAATTTTTTTACTGCTGGCTGTTTATTGCATGACCATGTCTTGCTGCACATGTGAGTGTGCAGCACGGATGGATTATGTCGGCATGCATTATATAATGCCGATCGTTTGATATATGTGTTTATATTTATAAAAACAGCAAGCTGTAATTTACTCACCCAGGAATCCCTCTCGGGACTCTCAAGATACTCTTATTAAAAGAGTGGCCTCTACATCGACAAGTTTGGCCAATACCATCGAAGAGTGTTGGGCTTGATGCAAGAGGGTACTGGAGAGTCCAGAGAAAAACTGCACATACATGGTGGGGGGCACTGTCATTTCCAGGCCACATTGCAGCCCCCATGCCTACAGCACCTGGCAAGCCCAAGCGGTCACTGATCCAAGTACTGTACTAGCAAGGCTAAAGCCTGCTTAGCTTCAGAGGGCTGATGAGATCTGGCACATTTAGGGTTTCTGTGGCCAAAGGAAAACAACTGTCAGAGAAAGATAATGTTTCAGCTTGCGGGTCCTGTCATGCGATGCCTTCGGAAAGGTTTGTCATTGGATATGCTCATTGCTCTCTGCCCAATCAGCACAGATTCATGTGTTCACCTAAATCGTGTAGCGGTTACAGTATTGAATGTTAATCAGTGCGTGTGTGTATATATACGATACGCTTCGTGTCAGGAAGCTGAAATTGCCAATACGCACAACAATACATGGAAACGTAAATGATAAGTCATTAAACATTTTCCCAAGAATATCTTTGCTCGACTCTAAAACAAACACAAGGTGACATAAACTCTGATACTGTTCACTGATGACAGAAACTTGCCTTATCTTAAAATAACAAATATGATATGAGTCGTGAAAAACGGTTTACATTCCAAATTAAACATGGATCAAATAGCACGCAAAATAAGTCTACGGAGTCTGTATTGGATGATACAATGTTGCGTTTGAGATCTGTACACGCGTTTAACCGAATTAGAGCTCAAAGTGCTACCTCAAACTCCCTCTGTAATCAGTGGATGTGAGCCATAAATCTGAACAAATAAATATCCAACAGACTGTTCGCATCCTGTGACAATTAACTGCACACAGAGTTACACTCAATCTCGGAATGTTGGGTGAAAATTGTCCCTTCTGTGTAATGGACAAATGTATTCATCTGTTTTAATATTTTAAGTAAAAAGTTACCTCACCTTATAATTGATTCCCTTCAAACATTGGCAATGGCTTCAAATACCTCTCCAGATAGAATACGAATTCAGTATAACTCCTCTTATGGCAATATTATCTGCAGTTTATCATAACTATCAGATATAAAATTTGTGGGGAAAACACTTCTTTTGCCTGCGCTTCTTATCATTCCTAGTATCTGCAACTAACATCAGATTCTCCATAACCGCATTGCGGAATAGCATCGTCCTATTATCCGCAAAGGTTTTGTGTATGCAAGTGGAATTGCATGGCAAGTTCATTTCCATTCTACGCAGGTTAATCACGGGTCTTCAGCGGCCATTTCCATTGGTAATAACTTATGGCAAATACGTCAAAACTCCCATCATGTGCTAAAACAAATTGCATATATGTGGAGTTCGTCAACAAATGCATATCTATTATCTGTTTATCAGCACGTGTTTTTTTTCAAGAAAAAATGGAGCAAATTCACATCAATTCAAAATGGTGCGAATGTTCTCCATGTGCCATCGTGGACCACAGGATCTGTGCTGTTCGTTCCCCACATTACTGAGGGTGAGAGGAAGTCTACTGTCTTGCAATAAAACATTTTTTAATCGTACGTTTTGTCTTGTTGACTGTTCTCTGTGCTGGCTTGTAGTAGTGCGCATTGAAGAGATTAGACATTTGACGCAAGAGCAGCAGCTTACACACGGTGTTGGCAGAGGTTTAACGTGGGTTCTGGTCGTCAATGTCAAGCTGTTTGCGTTCAGAGAAAGGAATTAAATGCAAATCTTCTTTCAAAGAAAGCAGCACAGTACTGTGAGGGTGGCAAGGTGAAGAGCTTACGCAACATGATTCATCGATTGGTATTTATTCCCATTCGTCTTCGGTGTTACTTGGTGTATGTGAAGTCAAATCACCATAACCCAGTCCTCATGACCCACCACGCTTTGTCTTTCCGCATTTACCAAATGACTCCCCGTTCAAATACAAGTGAACGCTGCACGTGTCCTTTGATTATTAAACTCGTCCCACGTGACGTGCTAAGCAATTAACGCTTTTTGCATCACGTGCAACACGCGTACATGCACACACAGAGATGTATTTCACCAACGACATGTTTCCTCCCTTATCATCCTACGTCTCCATTCAAAAAACATCCTGAAGCAGAATATTACTGTGAAACACAACTGCCTTTGCAAATGTGACTGATAGCTTTGATCCAAACTCATGTATCGATGGTTCAATTTTAATGTGAAAAATTTATTGAGGGACTGTGCGATGTTTTGGTGTGGTCTGGGACTGTTTTTTCTGTTTTCTGCCTCACCCAAACATGGGAATTGGTGTACTTATTCATTTTGAACTTATATACAGGTATTTTTATCGAATTTATTTTATTTTTAGTAAATTGCATGGAAACAAGATGGCACATATAGCATGGAAACAAGATGGCACATATAGCATGGAAACAAGAGGCACATATAGCATGGAAACAAGATGGCACATATTGCATGGAAAAAAGAGGCACATATAGCATGGAAACAAGATGGCACTTCTAGCATGGAAACAATATGGCACATATAGCATGGAAACAAGATGGCACACATTGCATGGAAACAAGATGGCACATATAGCATGGAAACAAGATGACACATATAGCATGGAAACAAGATGGCACACATTGCATGGAAACAAGATAGCACTTATAGCATGGAAACAAGATGACACATATAGCATGGAAACAAGATGACACATATAGCATGGAAACAAGATGGCACATATAGCATGGAAACAAGATGGCACATATAGCATGGAAACAAGATGGCACATATAGCATGGAAACAAGATGGCACATATTGCATGGAAACAAGATGGCACATATAGCATGGAAACAAGATGGCACACATTGCATGGAAACAAGATGGCACATATTGCATGGAAACAAGATGGCACATATAGCATGGAAACAATATGGCACATATAGCATGGAAACAAGATGGCACATATAGCATGGAAACAAGATGGCACACATTGCATGGAAACAAGATGGCACACATTGCATGGAAACAAGATGGCACATATAGCATGGAAACAAGATGGCACATATAGCATGGAAACAATATGGCACATATAGCATGGAAACAATATGGCACATATAGCATGGAAACAAGATGGCACATATTGCATGGAAACAAGATGGCACACATTGCATGGAAACAAGATGGCACATATAGCATGGAAACAAGATGGCACATATAGCATGGAAACAAGATGGCACACATTGCATGGAAACAAGATGGCACATATAGCATGGAAACAAGATGGCACATATAGCATGGAAACAAGATGGCACATATAGCATGGAAACAAGATGGCACATATTGCATGGAAACAAGATGGCACATATAGCATGGAAACAAGATGGCACATATAGCATGGAAACAAGATGGCACACATTGCATGGAAACAAGATGGCACACATTGCATGGAAACAAGATGGCACATATAGCATGGAAACAAGATGGCACATATAGCATGGAAACAAGATGGCACACATTGCATGGAAACAAGATGGCACATATAGCATGGAAACAAGATGGCACATATAGCATGGAAACAAGATGGCACATATTGCATGCTGAACATTTTAAAGCCATCGACAGCCACGTAACATTTTAAGAATGCCGGCAGATCCATAACACGCAAGAACTCATGTACGATTTTTTTTAATACCATTCTTAATTGCATGGGTTTAACAAGCTTACAAAACGACGTTGCAAAAACTTGAAGAGTGGTGAAAGGGAAATGTGATGCAGATGTCTAAAGTGTTTCACCACCGCCACTGCCACTTAGTTTTTATGTTTTTATTAACAGGGACATTCTGGTTGTTGAGAACAACAAGAAAATAAGATAGAATGTTCATGAAAACAATAGAATGTTCATGAAAACAATCCAAATAAGGCACATGAATCCTGGGGGATACCACCTCTGGGGCACAAAATATTGCGGCATATCATGGCAAGAAGAGTAATATCTCACAATACCAGATTATAATCAGAGAACTACGTAAAATTACATTGTTTAAAGTGGTGTATTACGATGAAACTGACAAGGAAGAGGCTTTTAATGTCACTGTATTTCCCAGGACAGCCACTTCAACAAGAGGATGAACCCTGAAAACCAGGACAGATGGCAACCATAATCAAACCTCATATAAACTAAAGAGGTCGTTGCCAATTTGGTTCCATGTAATGGATAGTGTTATCACAGATGTGCATTCATGTCATTGAGATTTTAAGACACATTGTTTTATCCTCGTTTTTGAAATCAACATAATGCCCCTTCCACTGTGAACAGAACATTCGTCTTCCAAAGGTGACCAACGCCTACATTGTATGACTCCAAGCAGTGTATCCATGAAAATATATATCCACTGCTGGATGAGAGCCTGCTCACACTTTTGGCCGCTGCGCTGTTAGAAATATGAGATATATATGTATTAATGATTTAATAGCAAATGCGTATAATTTAACTTCAAGAGAAGCCAACAAAGTAATAGATACATAAATGGCATTGAAAAAATATCCCGCTTCTAACTTGAAAGTTCCTCAAAGTATAGCCAAAAGAAATGCAATGCTGAGCCGGGGGGGCATGTGAAAGCACGGGGACTTGCTGTCACATCGCGCAGATTGACTGCGACCTGCCAAGCCACGGCGAGGGCAGGAAATCAAGAGGAGCAGGTGACGGTTGCCATCGATATGGGCCGTGGCACGCTACCAGGGACAGCCCTGCTTTGCAAAAAAAACAGTATTGTCTCAGTGTGTTCTCACTGGTTATAAATAAATGGAATTTACTTATTACCGTTGGCTTTCTTAAGTCCCCGTGGTGTACAAAACTCAACGGCTCAAGGTCAATAATTCATTGTCGTCGATGCCACCACACCCACCCCATTGCCATTGATGCCATCTTCACTCCCTTCCTCCTGCGATACATCACAGATGTACACCCAACCTCTGCGGTGTGCCCGTACCTCCACCCACCTTCAGGTCTTTCCCGTGGTCTCCGATCTCTGGGCGCCACTCCAATTCCTGTCTCGGTAAACTGCCCTCCTCGATCACACGCACAGAACACGTCTCACCTGTCGCTACCTCCATTCAACAGCTACAAACAAAACAAAACCACACGCATTTCGGGCACTCTCTCTCTCTAGCGTACGGCAAGTCTGCGCAAACCACACGTCCAAGTTTAAGTCTGTGAGCCATGCGATAGCTTCGGAAGTTGCGCGACTAATACTGCTCAGTCCGCCGGAGAGCGGGCAGAGGATGCAAGTCATTCGCAATGTGCCCATTGCCTGGTTCAGGTGTCCGCAGTGGCACTGTGGGTTGCCTTGAATTCTCCACTTGTGGAGGAGGTGCACGCAGCGACCAGTTGCTGTTCTGAAGCGGTGAGTGGAGCACTGTAGTTGTATTTGCAGATGGCTCTGTTCGGCACTGTGCTCGTGCAAGTCACGACATGAAATATGAGCGATCGTCGTGGTAACTTGAATGGTCACGTCAGTTATGATGCCATCAAGCCCAAATATCGACTTTGTAGGTTGCGTGGGGTTTGACGGCTGTGCTCTCCAGTTCTCCGTCGTGTGGTTATTAGAAGCTCCCAGCACAGGAGGCGCCGCACATCGCGCCCAACAATCATCGCGGGACAACCCCGAAGCGACGTGCGGAGAGTCCGACAGCGCCCTGAACCCAGTGGCGTCACGTGCTTGCCATGGGCCCCGGTGATAGAAATGAACTGCCCCCCCCCGTTATAATTCCACTCCCCACCACCTCGCCCACCTCGTTACAGCCCCGGCACCTGGGCCCCCATCAGCCCGCGGTGCCCTTGTGCAGTTGCACTGCCTGCACACTCGATAGCTTAAGCCAATGCGCTCAGTCCATACGCTGACAGTTGTGTCGCTGCACGCTCCGTTTCGAGCGCACAGGGGAAGACCGCACGGCTTGGATGACACCTACTGGAGGAAGCGTGTTTGTGGCGCGGCACGCGCAGCAGTGCCAGGACCACACGATGCTCTCATCACGCCGCGGCCTGATTAGGACGCCGGAGAAAACCAACAGACGACTTGGGTGGTTCGGTGTCCTGTATTTGGGTCTAAACAAACACACGCGCCCACACGCGACGTCACGTAAGGTGACCTCCAAATAAACATTCTGCTTGGGGGACTGCGTTGCACATATATATACACTTCGCTGCAAGTGACCAAAGTTAATGACGATGCACTGCAATTGACAACTGCGTTTTTCTAACCCTTCATTAGCCTGCGACCAATTCACCCGAAACGGATCTAGGAAAGCGAAGCAAGTTGGAGCCTGGTTGGTACTTGGAGGCTGACCACCAAGGACTTGCCCCCTTTTCCCGCCTACCTCCCCCCACCCCACTCCTCCACATGCCAAACACTCAGTCAATGAAATGATCGAATATTATAATGCAGGGCCGTCTAAACAAAAGTCTTGACACTCATTGAGAATTCCCCGGTTAAATAATGGGAGTTTTTATTTTATTTCGTCTATCTCAACTATGTTTATGAAATGAAAGTCAACCAAAATCAAAGTAACGATCCATAAGAGTTGACCATACAATAATAAGAGGCATTTTCTTTTGCTTAATTGAACTCAAATATCTTGACAAAGTTAAGCTGCTGATGATTATTAGTATTATTGATGGTGAAAAATTATGATGATGATATCTAGTGAGCAACTGTCCACTCTTACTCGTTCCTTGGAAACATCTTTGAAACTGAGACAGGAGAATCCGATTTTAGATGAGCTAAGTGAGGCCCAGACTGTCGGATGAGAATCTTCAAACTAAAAAGAGCAAAAACTAAAAAAGAATGTACATGTAGGCTTTCGCGACCAATTTGATCCATAGGAGTTTTTTTTGGGTTAGATTGCGTAAATATAAATGTGTCGCTCAACCCGCACCACTCGACACAGCCAATTAGTAAGGGTTGTCTCCTAAAGAAAACTTTCCAATTCGTTACGAGTACAGCACACCGGTGTGTTGGAGAGTAAACCCACAACATTTAGAATTGGATTAAAGTACGACGTTTCGCCAGTAATTGCAACGAGCATCATCAGGCGACAGCCAGATTTGTGGATAAATCCTCCTGTTTCGTTCTTAAATAGAGGGATACATGTGATGTCGTCACTCGTGAGCCAAGCAGGTGCAAAGGCCAGAGGGGAGGTTAATGAATGTATATAACCTACAATGGATACCCATTACCGGTTGGGTTAATCATATGCTAATCAACCTACATTATGTATGCACACTATGCGTGCACAATATCCGATACATGCCGAATCGTAGTGCGAAAGGACAAACAATGCACAGTGCTGGAAAACAAATAAAAAACAGTATCAAAAATCACGTCACAGACATATGTGAATAAACCATGCATACAGCCCAAGAGATGATGGAGCTTAGCTTATAGTATTTGCAATTGTAGCAGAGGACATCTTGCAGCATGGCCTTAAAGCACATGGCTAGAGACGGTAAGTTTAGAATATTAAGATCGGTTGTGGCGCCATTCCAATATTTGGAAACTAAATCTTCCAAAGCTCTTTACCGGGTATCAAAAGTTTACATGATCTCTAAAAGTTTACTATTCATCCATAGGGAATCATTATTAAGATGATATTTAATAATGATTGATGATGATGATTAATAATTTATGATGAGTATTTGATTATACGAGATCGGAGCTACAGGATTGCAAAGGCAGCTGCTATTAATTTCCGACAGATAACGTATTTTTATCCTACGTTGTTAACTATGGACCAAAAGACATGAAATATTATCCAAAGGACTTACGACGAAGCCACGGGCGATGGCAGTGACGTCCATGATGTAATAGTTCACAGAAATAGACTTTTAATTAGCTCACAAAGGAGTTGATTTTATATATATTTTCCTCTAATGACCCGATTAGGTAGAGTTTGGCGATTGTGCATTTGATTTATTTAATACTCATTTTAAGCTGTAAAATATTACTACAATTACGTGTGCTTTGGTTCAGAGTGGAAGAACAACCTTGAAATGGCTTTTGTGTTGTGGTTAGGCAGCGGCTTGAAAGGGCCCTTGCCCTGCGTATGTTTTGCCGAATCTGCTCACACGGTAAGGTCAAGGTGAAAATACTGGGGTGTCTGCACTTCTAATGGATGTTGTGGATTTCACGACGCCACGCTCACGAGCGAACAAAGTTCCCAGTATTGCACAGGTTACTGCCAGGGAGAAGGGTGAACCATGGGAATAAAACCTGCAGATCAACATGCAAACATCAGGGCAGAGCAAGATTCACATTCTGCGGTTGTAACGCATTCTGGAACATACAATGCGCAAATGATTTTTTCCACTCCTTGGCTGCCGCAAATTCAGCTCGATTGATGTCGAAGAGTAAAAATGTTCGTCTCATAATGAAACGCGATGCACGCGCGTGGACTGGCGTTGCCACCTGTCGTGGATTTTCTTTTGTGGGACCTCCTCTCCTTGAGGGAAATTTTCGATGACACTGCGTTGTCACTGGTGCACAAGCACAAACAAAAACGAAGCCAAACTCAACACATTCGCCCATAGCACTGCCTTAAAAGTGAAGAAAATGTAGATGAGATGTTTCAGGCAATGGCACTGCATCACCGCACATCAACTGTGCCACCTCTTGTTGAGGTAGCTGTCTTTGGGACGTTAAAAGTCCCAGTGTTTGCCCCTCACTGTACATTTACACCACTACACGTGGTTCTCCACTCTTCTAGTCGTGTGAGATCTTCTTCACGTTAAAACTTCCCAGGTTTTTTTTGTACGTCGGAGGTGGCAACCGTAAGTCACGGGATGCAGGAATAACGTAGGAATGCTAAACATTTTAACGGTGCACGCTGCATATTTTGTCGACTGCCTGTAGATGTGTACACTGCATCAGTTAGGTTGCTGGTCCAGAAGTGCCCCAATAACTCAAACTCTCAGACCAAGGAATGAAAGGCGTTCCGTAAAAATCGAACTGTTCGTGTCCGCGGCACATGTAGCTGTGTCAGCAGAGATTCATCAATCGCAGAGATCTTTAACTTAAGGAGCAAACCAAATGAGGTGACGTTCCACGTGGCAGTACGTAAGGTCTAGACTCGCTCCTGCTTTCCGATTGGCAAGCACCAAAATAACATCTAACCTTTTCCTCTGCCTTAACCTGGATCAGACTAAGCTTGTAATACATTTAATGTGGTGGCATTTAAACAGCGCAGTATATTTTTTTGCCAAGGTGGTATGTGTTACATCGGAGTACTATAACGGAAAACTATTTGATGTCAAAGTTCTGTTGATGCTCCAATAGTATGTGGGGATATTAAGACAGTATGTATGTGTAGATCCGATCATACTTTATATATGTTATGAATGTAATACTAAAAAGAACAATGTCATTTATTTACACAGGAGAGCCTCAATCAGCTGCAACACTTTTTTAGGAGCATCCTGCATTGGATGTTTTGGCAAATGCATTAACGAGTGTTTGAAAACTTATGCAAAAGAGGGGATACTATTTAAAGCTCCCATGGTTGTACAACATGTTTTTTGAATTGATGTCTCTGACGTTTCGCTCCACATACTAGGACCTCTTTCAGGAACTGCAAACGCAGTAGGATCTACTCAGAGCTCCTCACAGGTAGCTTAAATCCACAGCCCAAATTTATAAAATCTTTATAGTATGTGGACTGACTCATTGTTGTAATGCCATCTCCTGGCAATGTCGCAGCCCCACACCTCGTAGAAATGTTTACAATGTTATGCCATTTCCACAATAACTCTTTATGCAATCCTCCAGGATGAAAATGTTGATGGATGTCGCAAAAATTTCCATGCAATATGCAGTTTAGCGGGAAAGGGAACCCAAGCACCTCAGGGCCAACTGAGGACTCGTGGAGCTGTATACAAGAAGTCAAACTTTAAAAAAGAATGTCAGCAGGCACATGCAGGAGCATTTATTTCATCATCATCATCATTCTCATCGCCCTACAATTTCACAGTCTACCTATGCGCAGGTGTTTTTTTTTAGTTTTCACTGCTGTGAAATTCTAACCCGTCAAAGACCGTTTAAAGCTAAAGTACTGTACCATCGCAGCAGCCTACATCCAGCAGCAGAAGAGAGCAGGAAGGCAGCTCAGCACGCAGCGCTCTACTACAGATGTGACATGCCCAATTCTAATTGCAAAGACAATTCCCTCGTATAAATAAGTGTGGATGGCGCTGACGCAGGTTTCTGCATATTTGTCTTCAATCTCCAACGCAGTGACACAAGTCGCCGACAACCCGCGTCACCGGCATGACGCGCAAGTTTCTCAGCCCAGCGTGACCGATGAAATAAGCAGTGAGCTTCTGTCGTTTGCCTCAACGGGTTCCTTTAGCGGCAATTATTTGCCATTAATATTTGTTTGAAAAAATCCTCTCGCTCATTTCTGTTTGCTGGTTAAACCGCCAAAGAAAAATAAATCATTATCGTCGAGTTCAGGTTCGAACCGTGCAGATCAGTACGGTTCAAGGGGAATGTCTCATGATCAAAGAACCTAAATGTATGCAACTTCATTCGAGAAAGTGTCACGGATTATAAAACGAAGATAGATTACGCAAACGTTTGCTTGTATGAGACGGAGAGGGGGCAAGGGCTATTGCTTAAAGGAAAGTTGTGCAGCGAACATGTGGTTCTGTCTCGTTCACAGATTATTAAACTTGACAGAGCAGCTGTCAGTTTGTGACCCAGTTTTCCAAGTTGTAAGCTTCTGTAAGCAATCACAACGTTTCACTTGGTAGCAAGTTGCTGACATGACTGCAGTTATTGTGCCGTCTTTAAAAAGGACACCACGTGTTTTTGTGGAGGGCAGCGCTGGTGCCAGTTTCACGTCAGTATTTGCGGTGATGCAACAATCCATATTGCTCCTGCAAGTGAGCATATTTCATCCTCTATCTCCACTTAGCCAGGCAATGTAGGAGAGCAATGATTGTGTAGTGGATTCAACCGAGTCGCAGACGTACTCTTGGAGGCAACACATTTAATACCAACACACAGGGTAACTACCCCTGAACAGAATAACAACCTATGGTGGTGACCACCAGGCTAACTACACTAGTTACTCGGGTCCAGGACCACGTGTTGGAGACTCGTTGAGCGGAGAACGTAGAACGTGGAACGTAGACGAATGTTTCTTCAGAATGAACAACCCCGGTCCCTCTGGGGACCCGGCTGATATCCTCTGCGGCGTGGCCGGCTCCGCCCTTAGCCACGACCACCTTCCAGAATCCTCGAGCAGGATCTGGACCCCGACCACGTGACCACCCCTAGCCCCCACTTGGGGCCCCTTCTAGACTTAACCGGGCACGTGTCCTCTCGGGTCAACCAGAGTGCCACGGCCTTTAGTAACCCCGGCACTCCCACACCCTGTCCTGCAGGGCTGGCACCGCACGCCGAGCGTGGTGCCACCCAGCGCTGTCACTCAGCGCTCACCGAGCCCCTCTGGGGCCGGTACTGCACCCACGCTACTGCGGTGTCCGCGGTGTCGCTACACCGCACGCCGTGCCTCTCTAGGGCCGGCACTGCGCAGTGACATCCCGTGATGTCACGACAATTGTAATACAGCTCCATGGAGGTGATAGTTGGTGGACCACACAAATGTTATGAAACTCACTTCTTATGGGAGTTAAGGTGCTGAACCCTGGCTCACAAGATAGGCCAGCAAGTGGACTCATCGCCATCTGTTTCTATCTGTACGGGGATAGAGTGTTGTCCCGTTCGCACACACGTGGTTTTTGGGTCCTCTGGGTGTTTTGTTTTGGTGCTCTGGGTGCTCTGGTGTCCTCCCACGTGTATCATCTATGTATGTATGTTATATGCATGTTGAACTTCTTTCGCACAGTACGTAGCCAACCATTATAATTGGGGTTGCTGGGAAAGGACTACATTTTTTACAAAAAGAGCATTCTAAAGATGGTATAAGCACCCAAAGATTAGCTGAATATTAAAATAAAACCCCAATTCAGGACCTTTGTTAAACATAGTCCTTAGACTCAGTGTGGCTTTCCTGGATAAATAAGTAATCATTATTATGATTATTATTTTACATTGCACCATGGGATCATGAGAGATGCAATACCTGAGATGACAATTAGGATGATTTGTGATGATGCAATGTTATAGAACGGAAAACAATCGCACATATGATACACTTCAAAAAATGTAGTTCTGTTTTTGTTTACTAAAAAATACCATGTAAAAACTCATTAATTATATATTTTCTCATATCGTTTTACTGAAAAAGGAGCATATTATTTTAACATTTAATCCCATATATTCCCATATGCGTAAAGAGGAAAGCATAGATTGATACATTACTACGCACAAGCTGAGATGAACATGATGCAAATCCTGAATATACCAAACACATTGCAATGCTGTTGTATATTTGTGAATGACACGAATTTTCCATCCCTGCAAAATACATTTATTTTATTCGCAGCAGCAGTGATGCAAAAAACAACAAAACATAAACCCATCACGGTACAAAATGTCACAAGGCTCGCCTCACTGCTTCTTATTTAGATGCCGGCGGTTGTGGACTTATTAACATAATTACAATGGCAATGCCACTCAGCAAGCCGGGCAACTCATTTGCAACATTTAATTAACACCAACACATTTCCAGGCTCGTTCCAAAGGACAAGCTCTTTAATGTTTATTTTTGTTACGACATTTCAAGGCATCAAACACAGATTAACTGGCTCGCCGTGTATCTGGAAACTGTCGCTGTTCTGCACAAGGGTCCAAGAATGACAACTTGTAAGACGAGAGCCCCAGCGACAACTCGTCATCGTCACTCGATTTCCCCAGCTTCTACATTTCAGCAGCGAGATCGACGCAGCCACCATCACCAAATATACACCCATCGCCAGTGCGATATTTTTCGTTTATGGTTTACAGGAGATATGCATTAGTATGTAGCATTTAACATATTGTGAGAGCAAATGCTGTTTGCAAGCACTTATTAACTCCAGCGCATTAAATACAAGGGATGGTGAGGCGAGCGCTGCACCCAACTGCATCTGTCTCCCGAGTACCATGTTTCCTCATCGCACCAGAGACTCATTTAAAGCCATGTCAACCCTAGGGGAAGCCTAGGAATATGAACCAGCTACTAATGTCAGCCTGGACTGAGAATTTAACTCAAGTTACTGGGCTTGAAGAGCAGTTCAATAACCACGACACTGACACTCCCCATACAAACGTCTAAATTCCTCCAGTGTCAATAAATATTCTGATAAGCAGACACACACGTGAACATGCGTTACATTCGTTAATACTGCTGGCAAGTTAAGAGTTCATCGGGAAGCTTACTTAGCAAAACAAATTACCAACAAAATGTTTACCTCTTAGAAAATAACCACTGCTAACGTTCCATAAAGTTTAATTTATTTAATATATTCCAACGGGATGATGGACCGAGTCTATACCTGACAGGGATTTTAACTCACAGTTTTCAAAGTGTGAGTCAAGTGTTCTACCACAGTGCCACCTGGCCAGATCAAATATACTCGGGTGTCTCCTTACATCCTGATTTGCAGCTGTTCCACAAATGTGTAAACATTCCCACGATTCATACAGTTTTCATAATATTTGAAGATGAATTTTTTTCCAAAAAAATCTCGCTTACTACCATAGTGAGCGACTTCTTATTTATTAAGAGCACGCTGGGTGACACATTGTGTAACGCAGCTACGCACAGGCGATGCTAACACTCACAGCCCCATCGCCGGCACACAACTACGCAGCTGTCCGGCTAGCGTAGTGACAGGAGAGGGCCTTGCAGCAGATCAGC